>NC_046288.1:56804807-57107838 GCF_004115265.2 Rhinolophus ferrumequinum
GTGATGGATAGCTATCGTATCTTGTCTTTCTTGTGGCTTGGCACTTGAAATCCCTTCATTTGTTTTCAACATCTATGAATAAGAAACACTTGTGCCACTTTTTTTCTCTTCTCCTATGGTCATTATAATTTATCTGTATTTTTCCACTGGGGTTGCAGCAGTATAAAAGATAGCTTAGAGCAGGAATAACCATAAGCAAAACTGTGAAGTTAGACCAAGTAAATCTTTGATGTTATGCCAACAAAAATCATCCCCCTTAGACACTGTCCCTCAGAAAACTGTTTTATCACTGGCCATCCACTAATCCCTGCTAGAGCACCAACTCTGAGTGGCTCAAGATACTACTGCTTTAAGGGGATATTTGTGTTTAAGTGAAAATGGAAAACTTCAAGACCCCTAGAACCCAAAAAAAGTACATCTCTGTGTCAGGTAGTAGGAGGGAGTATTTGGAAAAAAGAGGAAATCTCCAGGAATTCTTCAAGTCATGTCACATGAAAGGTATGGCTCATAACACTGTCACTGATTTTTGAATCGGTGGATCTCATTTGAAAAATAAAGCACTATCAATGCATAACAATGTGTAGGTAGGTCAACAGGCCTGTCAACAGGCCATAATTGACAGCAACAAAACTCTAACAACTACAACAAGCAAAGGAAGTCAGAATGCATACAGAGAAGGGTGAAGTGTTGGGGAGACACGGGGAATATCTTCGTTTATGCCTCCCAGCACGATCTTCCCTTCTTATAGTTAAAGCATCTTGGGATTCCTTCGTGAAACTATCCACCAACCATTGTCCCGTTCTTATTTCATGTGACTTCAGTGGGCCTGGGACCTAGACCTAGCAACTCAGAGCATTCTATCTTTGGCCACAGAAGTTGATTCTTAGCAGCAGGGTCAGACATTTGCTGGAAACATTGAGAATGAGTTCTTTTGACAAGATTTCTAGATTTCTTAACTGGAAGGATGTGAGATAGGAGAACACCTACCTGAGAAAAAAGGCTCTACAGGGGAAAGCAGAGTCAATAGAAAAATAGTACTAGTTATGGTTTGAGCCAGACCTGAAGTCTAATATTTAAAAAATCCTATTATGAGAAGCAATTAATTTCTCTTTTTATCTAAGTCATTTGAAATTTGGGATTTTTGTCACTTTAAATCAAGAGTCCTGATACATAAAAATATACTGATTTTGAAATAAATAAGAGCACCACTTGGAAAAATATTAGTCTAGGAACAAATAGAGGAATTTATTACTTGAACAAATAAGTGTACTTTCTATTAATTTCAAGCTTAACAATGCTAGAGTTCAGGTTTGGCTGGGGGCAAGAAGATGTTTAAGAATTACTAGAGAATATCTGATTGTCTTGTGTGAATGGTATCTTGTGAAAAAAGTGTTTATGATTTTCTAATACAGAAATACACCTGAAGATCAAAAAGTTCTTTTGCAGATTGATATACATATATATGTGAATAATATGCATACAATATATAACATATTATATATTATATAGATTATATACATATTATATATGTTATATATATATAATAGTGTGTGTGTGTGTATATATATATATATATACTATTCATATACTTTAGACCTGGTAGTTTTATATGAAATAGAACTATAAGGAGAATCTCACTCTTGATTTATAACACCTCTCACGTATTATTAAATTTAGAAATATCTTTTGATATTTGTAAATATCAAAATTTATAATATCAAATATATAATATAACATCAAAAATTTAATAAATTATATAACATCAAACATATATAACATATACAAACATATATAACATATAACATATATAACATCAAAATATAATAAATATCAAAAACTCTCAGGATTATTAGGTTGCAATTAATAAAATTTACTCAAGCTTGCATAGCAAATTTGAAGCAGGTACTGGAAGAAATTTGAGAGTAAGAACACAACAGGCAGTCTCCCACGTATCTGAGGGTAATAAAGGAAAGCACAGCTCCACTCGGTCACACCAGCCCTGTCCTGAGAGCTGGGAACCTCTGCTTGTCAAATTCCAGTCACATCTCTTTATAATCTTGGGACTCGGTTTTTCTTAGCTGTGTGATTCATTCAGTTGCATCATTCTAAATTCCAAATTCATGGCTAAGTGAATTTGGTTGGGTCCCTTTTGGGGCAGTGCCACCTAGCTCAAAGAAAGCTGCCTAGGTTCACCAACGTCACAGGTACTTTTCAGAAATGATGTGAGCAAAGAAGCTTAATTTTTCTACTGCAGAAAGTAATATAAAAACTATTCTGATAGGCATACTTACACTTTTTCTCACTCGGGAAACAGGATAAAATCATGAGAGATAGCATTAAGAAATAAATCATAATGATTTGAATCATTAATTCATACTTTGAGTAGTATTGAATGATTTATGTTCCATACAGAGAACTTTGGTTTGTATTAAGAGTAAATTAAAATATAAGCATCTTAGAAGATTCATTAGATGTGTTTGAAATTATACTGTCTATTATGTCTTACAAAGTTAAAATCAACCGTATTACCTCTGTAGCATTCACAAGGGCGTGACATAAATATATTTCAGAACTCAAAGATTTTAGAAACAAACCAGACATTATAGTTACTCCGATAATTGTTTAGAGATGTTGGTTTCACTGAAAGTTCAGGGGGGGAAAAGGGAAATGCAAAAACATCAATGACTAACCTATAAGATCAATTGAAAAATTCAAAATTGTTTCTGATGTTATAATGGACATGATTTCTCAAGACATCATAAAATAATTTAAAGCACATTCATATTGCTGTAGATAATGTTTATCTAAAACAAATAAATTATAACCATACAAAATTGAATGTGCCTGATTTAGTTTTAGGAAATCTTTATGACCTAATATTCAAAGCAATTTGGGAGGAAACTAAAGCAAAAAATTCAAGCTCTCCAAATCTGATATTTTTTCTGAAGTGTGACATATTGAAATAATCTTTACTAAAAGGAGTACTGATGAGGCAATTGAGTAAATGATATTTTTCAGAAGATAAAAGAAGAAAATGATGTACTGAAGAATTAATAATGTAAACAATGTAAAATAGTAGACAATACTTGTAATAATTGTTTAGGGTTCTTATACTTCTTGGTATTTCAAATTTATGAAGGTGATTATGACAATATTTTATTAATAAAGCAAATTGGAAATTCAATTTGAACATGAAAGTATTTTCTCATGTTTAAAGATAGAAAACATTTTGAGACATGATTGATTTAAAGGAGCTTCAAATTTTTTTTTCCTTGAGGCGCACATTCTGTCTGCAGTCTTTGGTTTGCTTAATCTCCTCAGTGGCTCTAAGATCAAGATTTTCAGAGCCCCCACTGAGAGATAAGAATTAACTCACTCCTATAATGACAAGTCAGAAAGTTAAGAAACCTCTGAGAAAACTCTTATCAATCCATCTCTGCATATTATGAGATGACTATTTAAATAATCACTGTAAGAAACATCCTAGGATTTGTTTAAATTAGAACAATCCGATTTCTGAGAAGGAGGACATGTTTTTCCTAGTGAGACCTGCATGTCTTTTGTAGGATTATAAAAAATTGTTAGGAGTCATTCTCATTTAAATTAATTAATTGATAAAGTACAAAATCATAATAAAACAAAGTCTATATAGCAGGACTTTATAACTTCAACAAGATACAGCATTTCAAATGACTGAGTAATAAGTTCAGCTTTTGTAGAATCCAAGAAATACTTCCAAGCGGAGGCATAAAGAATGAGTAGGTACTGGAATAATGAACTGGAGAGGCCACAGGAACAACAAAGATGTTAAGCTGCAAAAATGCATGGCAGGGCCGGCCCAGTGGCTCAAGCGGTTAGAGCTCCATCCTCCTAACTCCGAAGGCTGCCGGTTCCATTCCCACATGGGCCAGTGGGCTCTCAACCACAAGGTTGCCAGTTCAATTCCTCCAGTCCCGCAAGAAATGGTGGGCTGCGCCCCCTGCAACTACAACGGCAACTGGACCTGGAGCTGAGCTGCACCCTCCACAACTAAGACTGAAAGGACAACAACTTGAAGCTGAACGGCACCCTCCAAAACTAAGATTGAAAGGACAACAACTTGACTTGGAAAAAAGTCCTGGAAGTACACACTGTTCCCCAATAAAGTCCTGTTCCCCTTCCCCAATCAATGCATGGCAGGAACTTAACAAATAGCAACTCTTCCTGAATGGGTGTATCGCAGAATCTGTTGGGGGCAAATGAGAGGAGGCTGTAAAAGCTGCAATTCCAGGAAAAGAATCTTTCAGGCATCGACAAGAGAGGCCCACTGCTTTATTTCACAGTTTCAGGTATGTCCAGTTATGTCCCTCTAGACGTTTGATTGCCCTAAACCTGGACAACTCCAAGAATATCATCTTTCCTTGATTATATGTACTCTTCATCAAATATTAAGAAGGAATTTTTAATGGTCAGAACATGTGCTCACGTGCCCAGCTCTGCTACTGACAGTGCCTTCCCAGGGCACACGTACACTACACCTTGTGGCTTTGATATGCTCAGTGTGTAACACCACACAGCACACTGAAGATGCTAAATAAATGTTTCGTGATTAAAAAAAGAAACACTAAGCAATAACTACCTAGTGGTTGTTATGTGTCAGAGTGTGTCATTACAGGAAAAGTAAATAAACGAAACACATCCAACAGGAAAACATTCATCTGAAAAGGCAAAACAGGCCGGAAACTTTTCACCAGGAGCTTAAATCTGTACATGAAGCAGAAAGAATTCATTGCCAAGAATTTAGAGATTAAAAAAACATTATAACAACAACATTAACTTTTAAACGTAGAAAATATGAATGCAGTATAAAGAAGACTTTTTCAAAATTAGGGCTTAGCCAGATAGTTATCACTGATTACTTGTTTTGAAAATGGACATATAGACATGTTTTCCAATGTGTTAACTAGAAGTAATAGGAAGAGCTGAAGAACACAGCAATTCAGTTCGGTCAACAATTGCCACATATATAATCAAACAGCAGCTCAGGGTACAAAAATGTTTATAGCACAGTCTTTACCCTTAAGCAGCCCACAATCTCAGAAGGAAAGCAGGTTGCTGCAAAGAAATAACTTACAGTAGTTATGGTAAGGGGGAAAGTTAACAATACATACAAGGTGCAGAGAGAGCCCAGAAATTAATAATTATGAGTAATTACTCCTATAGAGATTTCAGGGAGGGAATTTGTAGAAAAAGACTTCCCAGAAGAGGGGACTTCTGAGCAGAACATTTCAGGCAGAAATTCACTTTCCCCTACTTTCCTCTGTATTCCTGAAAAGACAATGCTTGTTTGGAAAAATGAAAAAGGATCATCACAGCGGGGTTTCATTTTATTCCTTGGCAAGAAGTAAAGAAGGAGTACAAGGGGCCAGAAATCATGGTAGAGGAGGAGGGCCAGAACTTAAACAATCATAACAAACAAAGGGAAAGACTTTTAAATCAATTTTAAATTGAATTTACAATCATTATGAAGCATTATTTTCCTCCGTATCTTCCAAAAGGATCTAAATCTGCCAAATACCATCCACACATTTATCCTGCACATTTGTTTCTAGTAGAGTGCAAAATTGTTTACATAAGCTGTCCCGCTTTTGAGAGATGGACAGGCACGTGACCTGGTTGCCTTCAAGTACTCAAAATTCATTTCAGAATCAAAGACTATCACACACCCTCCTAACTGTGTACCTACGATAACCTCTGAGGATAAAATATTAGAAGTTGATTAATTATTTCTCAACGTGATTAAGCTTATAACCACACTCAAAAAGCATATAAGATTGTAGAACAAATCCAAGGTAAAAATCTTTTTTCTGGTTATCTCCATGATCATTTGAAGAAAAGGAAATGTAGAACTCACTGGAGTAACCGAAAATAAGGGAAAAGCCATTTTGGGATAGTATCGTTATGACAATAGTTCAAAGACTACAGATTCAAGTCTTAATATCTTTGATTTCAAGCTATCATTTGTGGAGGGTCTAATACCATTATGTGCCAGACATTTCATAAGGGCCGCATATGACTTTTTTCATTTAGTCTTTATCACATCCCTGCATATAAATGATACTATATCCAACTTACAGACAAGAGTGAGTTTTGAACCCCAGACTTACTTGTCTTCAGAAGTTTCACAAAAGTGTAGAATTAAATTTAATGAGGATGAGAGAAAGAAAATACAGGAGAATTTTCAGGTAGATTAAATAGTCAGAAGCAAATGACCAAGGAATTTGAAATGTAAATCGAGCGTTTCTTATCCGCAGGAAGAGAGCAAGCAACTGTAGGCAGGTTCCCTGTGCCCTGCTCTCCTCCCCATGGTGCTGGACTTGCCTAATTTTCAGAATTCCTGTGTGACTAACTTTGTGGTCCTTGGACTAAGGAAGCCCCAGGATTTTGAATATGGGGAATGAAGCTGTGGGTATGGATCATACCTAAAGAACTCAATATCCAGCATGGTTTGGAACTTTCCTGCTTCACCTATGCAAGTACAAATATTTGGCCTGTTCAACCAACGGAAAAAAAGCATGCCATGAATAATGGAAACTTTTCTCTTCCTGCTATTTTTAAGGATTCCGTAAGGAAATCCATAAAACAGCTTGCTTCCTCTTAAGAAAAGAGGAAAGATACATTTATTTTGACAGACTATCTCTTCTCCAAATACATAAATTAGTTACTGTTTCCCTAAAACAACTCCAAATTCCCCAAACCAGAGAAGACAGTTTTATTTGCTATCCCTCATGTACTTACACTGTCAGCATCAAGTCCCGGAAAAGCTGGTGTTAAGGCATGCCTTCCGGGACCACCTTGTACTTCAATGAACCTCTTTAAATTATTGCTCAAACTCAAACTTCCAGAATTTCATGGACTAGAGCTTGAAATTTTGTCGGTCCACGTTATTACATTCTTAATTTTATAGGGATATGAACGTTTTTGCACAAAGAAAGAAACTCACAATGGACAGTAGGTTCATTCAGTTTCAGCTGCTATAAAAAAAAGTCACCATCGACTGGGTGGCTTAAACAACAAACATTTATTTTGCACGATTCTGGGGACTAGAAGCTGGCAGTCAGGGTAACAGTATGGTCAAACTCTTGCAGAGGACCTCCTTCTCCGTTCTGTTTTCACAAGACCTCTTCTGTGTGTGTGTGGGTGTGTGGATGTGTGTGTGTGCGCCTGCATGCCCGCACACACTCACACACAGATTTCATCTCTTTCTCTTTTATAAGAGCACTAACCATGTATGAAGCCTCCACCCTCATGACCTAATCACCTCCCAAAGGCCCCATCTCCAAATACCATCAAATGGGGCATTCGGATTTCAACATAAGAATTTTCGAGATACACAAACATTCAGGCAAAACTACTTAGAAAACAGGCCTTTTAAAATTTTATTTTCTGGAGATGAGGAGGTTGTGCATAGTGAATACAAATGGAGGTGGCACCAGCAATTCCTATTCTGAGTTTTCCCTTTCTGTCTCAAGTTCTTTCCTGGAAACAGCTCAGTGTATGTCTCCTAAGAATTATTGTGACTTAGACTTATGTGATTTTAATGCCTCTTCATAGCATGGTTAGGTATGCAAGTCCTCTTTGTCCTGCACAAAGATAAATGGGAGAGTATGGTTGCCTCTTGAGTTGTCACCCTAGAATGTCAACTGTGGCTGCCCTAGTTTGTGACCAGGGCTCAAATACTTCACAGAACTTCCTCCAACATAACCATCTGTGAATTGCAGTAAATTCATCAGAAGAAACTGTGCTCTTAGTGGTACCACCCCCTGCCTTGGTTACCACAGAAGCAGGGCCATACCCTTTATCTGCTTATTACTTCTAAGATCAATTCAACAGGGGCTGTAGAATTATGGGTTCAATGACTTTATTAAGAAAAGCAGTATTTATTAATACTGAGCTAAGTGTTCCCTGAGAGAAGTGGGGGAGTAGTGTTACCACTCTAGTTGCCACCCACAAGAGAGACATAGAATGAGAGCTACCTCATGTAAACCATTTATTATTACTCTTGAGACATGTGCCATAGATAAATACCAATATTCTTTCTCAGCCTCCAAGATAGAAAAATTATAGAGCCATTTAAAAAGTATCCTATACAGGGTCTATTGTCAGAAATGATAGCATAGGACTTAAAACCCTTTGAGAACGATTCCATCACAACTAGGTAGTATTAAAGTTTTTTGTGTTTTTTTTAATCAATTCATTATGAAAAGAATTAAGCAACACTTCTTCACACTTTTAATTTAAATGTTTATATTACATTGAAATTACTCTAAAAATCCAAAGTAATATATAAAAAAGTAAATTTATCAACAACATGGCTATATATGATTTAGAATGTCCTAGTGCTGCTAAGTTAACCCTTTAATTTTGAAGCTTCTTCCTTTTTCCTGTATTTCTAAGAAAGAATACCTGTAGTAGTATTAATTCATTATTACAACAAACACATACTTCATATCTATTGAATAACAAATTTGGTTGTTGGCCCCTTCTTATGGAATAGTTTGCTCTTTGGTTAGTTGCAATGAATATCCTGGCAAGTAATATTCTGATTTACAGGCTTTCAAAGATAGATATAGATATATATATATATATAGTATATATATATATATATATATTTTATGTACACACACACATATACATATATATACGTATATATATATACGTATATATATACACACGTATACGTATACACATATACGTATATATATATATACACACACACACACATATACATATATACATATACACATACATACACACACACTCACACCACACAACAGGTCTGCAGTATAGCTGCTATATCTGGCTTTAATATTAATAATAAGAATCACAAAGAATTTATCCTTTATACCTACTGTGTTCCAGGAATGCCTTAAAGACTTTAGACAGATGAATTAAGCATAACCTCACATTTAAAAATGAGAAAAATCAAATCAAAGAGAGATTAACTAATCTGTCCAAGTTTCACCTATTGAGCACAAAATTATCAGATGAACACAAATAATGCCCCAAAGTAACTGCTGGCACATTTAAATTATAAAATCTTATTATCATATTCTTGTCATCCTAAAAAGAATTTTATCCATAGAAGTAAGGAGATTGGTTCATCATATTTTGATGTAAATAGTGGAAACTCCCAGTTTCTCTGCTGGCTACAGGGAGTTTAAAAATGGAGGCTAATGTCAAAATTCATGCAGTTAATTGTGAAATTTGATCACCTGAAGAGAGAGTGAGAGAATTTTTCAACACAAAATTCCTAGAGATGGCAGCAGCATTTTGTTCCTTTGTTTATTCAAAATAATTGATCAGTCTCACTTTGTGCAGAAACACAACTGTAGACACGGTCTTAGATTTTGAAATTTCAGTTGAATTAAAGAGTTGAACAAGTGAAATGGTAAATCTGCAATTTGGCTAGTTATCATGGGAACTTCAGGATAACTTAGGGACAGAAAAGACAGTTTTAGGATACTTTTAGGGGAAATAGTGATCAAGAAGTTTGGAATGTCAGAGAAATTCTCCTTATATAAAGCAGTATTGAAGTTGTAATAACACGGATAGCACCAAGTCAAGTGAAAAGAAAATGCTGGCATGGTGGAAAGATATTCCCAATCAAAGAAGACATGAGCAGAGCCCTGTTGTAGGAAGGAGTTTGTTCCATTAGTATGACACAGAAAAGAGCAGTAGAGTGGCTGGAGGCCATTCTAGAAGAGCTAGAGTATGGTGGGAGGTGTGAAAGAAGATGTAGGCAGAAGCCAGATCACGTAGGCCATGTTATGGAATTAGCACTTTATTCTAAGAACAAAGGGATAGCATTGAAAGGATTTACATAGAGGAGAAATTTGAACCAAAATAACTTGAGAAGTCCATTCTGGCCACATTGTACAAAATGGTTTGGAAGAGGACAAGGGAACTAGCTTGAAAGATGGAATCATTCAAGGGAAGCATAAGGGATTAAAGTAGGACAAATGGAAAAGAGAAGAAAAAGATAGGATGGATTTAAGTATAGGGTAGGATAAGCTGGTAGGATGGACACCATATCCCTAAGCCTAGAAGACTGGAAGTAACAAAGTTTGTTTTTATTGGTACACTAATTAGTAAGAGTTGAGAAGTAGAGGGAGATAACACTCAAGTAATTCAAAGATCCGGGTAAAGTAGACATTGAGATTGTTGGTTGAAGATAAGATGGGCAGGGTTAATAAAAGATCTCAGGAGAATGGTAATTCTTGGTAATATTTTTAAAACAGATACTGAGGAAACAAAAATGATAACAGCTAATGCTTTGGGAAGCACTAGAGACTGTTTCAAATGCCTGATATTTTAACTCAGAGCAGCTCCATGAATTATAGAATTTCACCCACCTTACTTTGGGAATTTAGAGAGCAAACAGTAAAGTAACTTTTCTAAAGTTACAGGCAGTCTGGACCGAGAGTCTGTGTGCTGAACGACTGTCCTGTGGCCAGCACACTGATTACCTGTAATAAACAGCACTGATGGGCCACATCCTAAATGTGCAGTGGGCCTGCCTGCCAGGACAGTGCCAGCGCAATCTGAGTAACTCTTACAGGTCTTTCCTGAAAGGTCTCTTTTTACCTCAATTTGATAAATCGGAACAGGTGACATTTTCTGAAGCTGTAAAGTATTGTTGCTTCGCCCGGTGTTTGTTCCCCTCTATTTTTCAATCTAGAATCTCTCATATTTTTTTCTTATGCAAAAATTTCAAAAGTAATACAGTGTATTTTATTTTGTTTACTATTTACATTTGTGATTTAAAATTATATGTCATTCTCTCTCTCTCTCATCACACACACACACACACACACACACACACACACACAGAATCTTTGTGCACTGAAAATATGTGCATACAAATATGTAGTTAATGAAGCCATTGTTTCTTAGGTTGTTGAAAGAGGATTTGAGCAATGCTAGAAATCCAAAAATTTTATCTTCTAAAGAAAGAATAAAATACTAATTCAGTGAAGGCTTTATACATAATTTATTTGTTTTTCTCCACCAAGTCCTCTGCAATTTGTATGGAATGGTTATATGGTTTATAATCACAAATTCACATATGCAAAAATTGAGCTTGTTGAATTGACCTTTGGCTGTGAATTTAACTTCTGCACCTCCATGTCCAGTGAAGGTGAAAAACTCAAGTGTTATTCAAATCAAGTAAACTCAGTCACTGCTGAATATTTCTCACATAAAGAAGGGAGTGGTTTTAATATAGACAACATAAGGAGCTCACAAACTGCCTAAAACTTGGAAAATAGAATCATGTTATTGTTCAATGTTGCTCTCTCATCAGTCTCTCATTTTTGTTCTCTTCAAAACCCCTTGAAATCCCAGCATCAAGTCATGAATCCCAGAAAATGACAAACAACAAATTATCAACATACATTAATTAATGAATGCTCTATTCCCTAAACAGTGCAGAGTAGATAAAGGTCACTCAATGTGTGTGTTGGATGAGAAAGTGAATGAATAAATAAAATCCTTTTAAACACAAGAGTTGCTCAGATTCTTGGATAAAAGATGTATTCACTGTCCAAATGTATTCTTGAGAATGGATTCATATACCTATCATTGTTGAAATTGTAATAAAATACCACACACTTCACTACAAAAGATAATTGGATAGAAGTAAAAATATAGAAAAGTAAAACAACAGTGAAAACATGCAAGGAACTCAATGATTGTCAACAATACTATTCTTGATTGCAAACTAATTACCCTGGATTTTGCAACATTTATCTGCAGGAGTACGCAATACCCTTCTCTCCTACCTAAGCAGCTTTAAATAATTTTTTAAAAATAAAATGTGTTCTGTATCTTTAGCTTTGCATACTTTTCAGTCAATACAATCATTTGAAAAGAGGTGTGCTTGACTTTTTTGGATATGCAGAGTTATAAAATCTCTCCACATTAAATATTGTTTCTGCTTATTTTCACTATTATAAAAGACAGAGATGTGGCTCTATAAAAATATTTTGTTAGAGGTAATAAAGTTTAAAAATCATACAATATTTTAACTATCTCATCACCTCTTTGGAACTATTTATACTGACAAGTGGTTCCTTTCAATGAAATTGGAATGGACAGACATTGTAGTACATTATCTTCCAAGTGCTCTGGCTGCTATGGCCTCCATCAAGACGCAAAACCACCATCATCCTGTGGTAGACCCTTCACTAAATTGTAATCTCTGTCCCTACAACTACAATAGAGAGGTACAGCTATAGCTTGCAGATTTTATTTCTAACTTTTTCTACTGATTAAAAAATGTCCTTTCTCAAGCCATTCCATATATTTCTCTCTCTCTCTCTCTCTCTCTCTCTCTCTCTCTCTCTCTCTCTCTCTCTCTCTCTCTCTCCCCCCCTCTCTCTCTCTCTTTCCTTTTTTTCATGTCTTCGTTAAAGAAAAATAAATTGCTCTACCCTTTTTCTTTTGGAAACAACTCCAAGAAAATTGCCAAGGATTGCTTTCTTTCAGTGTTGTATCCAAAAGAATTTTCTGCTTATCTGTAGTACAGAGACATAAAAAATTTCAACTAATTTTATCCTATTTATATATTTTATACAAAACAGAGATGTATAATCTCCAGACTGTTGTGAATGTGAAAGCATGTGTCATTGATTTAAAACTTCACATTCCATTTTTTTTCCTTTTGCAATAGTTAATCAATTAGTAGAAGCTTAACAATTAGCTATTTCCTTAACAATTAGCTATTTGCAACTTAACATTTGGGGAGGAGTCAAATAAAACTCATAATGATGCAAAAGAGAAAATGTAAATATAGGATGTGGTTTAAATGAGAAATTTAGACTGAAGTGTTTGTAGGGATAGCACAAGTATTAATCAAGTGCAACCAATTAAACACGAGGCTCATTACCTCTGGATATTGCACAACTCTTTCTTTGGATTCAGTTGTGTGTTTAAATCTTTAACTTATGTGTAATGGAGAGGGAGCATGTTGATAAAATATGAGTTATATGTTTAAACTGCATAACAATTTTAGTTGTGTGATTCATCCAATTAGACACCCTCTCTAAATGACTCCCAAGTCATATTTTTAAATGTGTATTGTTGTAGGGAAGGATGAGAGAAATCATTGTATGTTTTTTTCCCCAAATTCCAAAAACTGTTCAGTAAAGATGCTCTTTTTAATGGACCTCAAAATTCCCCAACAGTTGAACATACCCTATAACAGAGTATCTTTAAAGCAAAAATATACATAACATGCTTTCTTCAAACCCACATGTAACAAATAAAGATATCAAATGAACTGACATTTCTGCATTACAGTTTAAAATAACATCCTGTGTGACTTCTATATGCTGCGCTGTTAGCTCAGTTTCAGATTTTTCTAAACACTGGCTTTGCTTTCAAAGAGTAATGTTCCAGTTCCTGTACTGAGTGTGTGGAGACTGGTTCTAAAGCTGGGGGGAAAGTTAAGAATGTGTGGGTTTTGGCTTCAGAATTAGCCATGCTTTAGTGATCTCCTGCGTTAAACTGTTTCTTATTAATAGATCATGCAAGTACCCACCATTCACCCTCCCTTCTCCCCCACACACATATCTGACACATTCTCATAATCAATAACAAATGTTCATTCTGAAAGTTTCACTTTTTTTCTTAAGCCCACCCTGACTTTCATTGTGATACAATGAAACCATCAACATCAAAATTTATTGTTTGGAGTGAGGCGTATAAAGTGAATGTATCCATCTTAAAAGTATAGTTGATAGTTTTGAAATAATATACGTAACATTTATTGGGTTTATTCTTCTCTCCAAAGATAATGAAGATTTATCCCGAATAAACAGAAAGGAAATATATAAAGTTATGTAGATAATTAGAGAAATTATGATAAAAGGTATGAATGCTTTAATCTTAAAAACCTTTTCACTTTGGATAAAGACTGTGGAAGTGTCTGCTTTAAAAATATCTTAAAAGGTTTTCCAAAGTGTATTTTTTCTTTTGAAATCATTCTAAATTACAACAGTTGTCCCCAAATATTTAACCTCCATTTAGATCTTATGGTATCCACTGTGGTCAGTACAAAAATATAGCTCTTTATTAAAATAATAGCCAAGCACGTACTCTTTTTCTCAGTTTTCATTTTCTTAACTGCTTTACTTCACATGTAATGTTGGTCTTTCTCAAAGAGACACTCACTCCTTCCCTTGGCTTCTTTGTCACAGTGTCCTGGCTCTTATCTCTATATAGATTCTTATTGAAATCTTTCATGAACTGACCTCATTTCTCACACTTCTTAAATATGAAAGCTCCAAATCATTCTTTCTGTCCACCTCTCTCCTCCTCTCCCTTTCTGAACTTCCATTGACATTATCTGCACTTAAAACTAATATTAAACTCTATAAATACAAGGACCTCTCTCTCTCTCTCCTTAAATCCTTTTGTGATAATGCCCAAGAGAAGTGAATTAGTGGTGTGGTGATATAATATTACAATTATACATAATTAGAGTAGAATAGATTTTAGAGATCATCCATTTTACTATAGGGATGAAGAAAGAATGTAGAGGGATTGTATGATTTCCCTTTGCTGAAGTTTAATAGCTATTCAATGAGCACATACTATATGTCAGGCACTGTGCTAATACTTATTAGAATGTGGTATATGCTCTCAAAATGTTTAGGCCAACAGAAGAGACAGATACATAAAACCATTGCAATGCAATTCTATATGTAAAATAGTAGATACATGTACAAGGTAGACATTTTACAGAAGAGGAGGTGTGATGAATGGAGAGTGAAGCCAAAGACCACAATCAGAGGAAGGGATACTTTGACAGAACGTAAAAAAAAAAAAAAGTGAAATTTTCCAGGAGGATGAAGGGCATTCCAGACAGAGGGAGCAGTGTGCTTGGAAAACCTAAAGTGGTTCAGATGGAACATCTGAAGATTAAGAAAATATTGATGGAAAGGTTAGAACGTGATATGATCATCATATATAGAAGTGTTCTTTTTTTATAACACAGGTGTATTCGTAGTTGGTTTGTAAACTATATACAAAACAGTATTGCTATCTATATTAACATAGAAACAGTTCTCATTATGAGGTCATATCTTATACAACATTTTTAGGCATAATTTAAATGGGGTCACAGATGTGACAACAGTAAAAGTTGTGATTTATTATATTAGCCTATGACACTATAAACTTTCTCAGAAACTAATTTAATTGCAACTCACAAATTTTGACAGATATTATTAACACTGTCATCAGTACTTTCTGATTTTTATTAAATTTTTGATCTGTAGATAATTTAAAAAATGTTCTGGAATGTCTAAATATATGGGGGAAGGGGTAAATATGCTTTGTTATTAATATCTAAACTGTACTGAATTGTGGTCAGAAAATGTTGCCTTTATGATACTAATTTTTCTATATTTGCTGAGTCTTGCTTTATTGCTCAACTTGAGTTCAATTTTAGTAAATAGTACATGCTTGCATAAAACGTGTATTCAATAATTACTCCGTGTAGGATCTTAATATACGTCTATTAAATCAAAAAATGTAATGTGCTATTGAAATCAATCATATTTTTACTTTTTTCTCTTTGCTCTCTCCATTACTATGGGAGAGTTGTTAAAATTTTTCCACTATGTTAGTGGATTTGTCAATAACTCTTTGTAATATTGTCAATTTTATTACATATTAGAACACTCTATTATTAGATATGTACAAGTTTAGAATACATGTGTCTTCTTAATGAGGAAATCATTTTATCTCCTTTACGTTTAATAATGCTTTTTTCTTAATGTCTATTATTCCATTTACTCAGACCAAAATCATGCCCCAAATCTGAAGTCTCCTTTCTCTCATACTTCAGTTCCAACTCATTAACAAGTCCTGCAAATTCTACCTTCAAAATATATCCAGAATTTAACAATTTCTTATCCCCTCCACTACGAGTACCAGCAAGTCCAAGTTATAGATTTTTTCTTTAAATCTTTAATTATTTAAGCATATCATTTTATATCCTCTATCTTTTAATTCCAAGGCATTGGACACTCTGAGGACTCTAATTCTGCTCTTTGTGTTATCTGTTGTTTTGTAGTGAATTGTATTCCTGTGTTCATTATAATTTCAGACTGTAGCCTCATGTCCTATCTCTGGAGGTATCATCTGGTCAGGTTGAGGGCATAATCCCTGCAAGGAAGTTGTGTTCTTGCTTTAGCCAGGTGCTTCAAAGGTATAAGTAACTTAGGATCGTTCTTTATGGCAATTTCAAGAGTGTACAAGAAATTTAAATGGCTAGCCCATTTATGGAAGAGTCATAAATAAGTATTGTCAAGAGAGATTTTTTTTTTCTTTCCAGATCCTATGTTATGATGGTGATGTCTCCTTGATATCTACCCTTGCAAGTGGGAAGTGTTTCTTTCCATATCTCCCTTACGGGACTTGAAGCTAGGTTCTCAGTTTGAATCCCCAAATGTGTAGGTTTTATCTACTTTCCCTGCATGACTGTTAAAACCTAAGCCCCTGCTGACAAAACTGGTAGCTTTTTTCCAACCCCGGTTCCTGAAAGCCACAGCCTATACTCCCACGTACCTTTCTAGCTACAGTTCTCACTTTGTTTTCATAACCTACATGGAAATAAGGCATTTTATATCTTATCAAACAAGACTAAGTATGTGGCAGCTAAAAGATTTTTCAGGGAAATTTTTAGAGCATATGGCTACAAATAGATTTGCATTTACATTTTAAAACTTTTTAAAATTGAAAACTAGTATATAAACATATATGTGTATATATATTTCACTGTATATATATATATATATACACACATATACAATGTACATGCACACACACACACACACACATATATATATATATATATTTCATTGTAGAAAATTTGAAAAAATAAAAGCAAAAGAGGTGTTAATTTCTTCTAACTAGCTCAGCTACTTAACAAAGTTATTAGGTACCCCAGATTCTTCCTCCCCTTCTTGCCATTCTTAGTCTGTTGGCTTTTCACTCATGTGTATTGCCTCCTACTAGTTGCAAAACGGTTGCTGCATCTCCAGGGATTTCATACATATTCTAGAGAGCAATAAGAGAAAAGAGAAAAGAACCATCCCAGCTGCACCTGCCTTTTTCTTTTTTTTGAAATACAGAAAAATCTTTCCCAGGACCTCAGCACATTAGTTCACTTAATTCTCGTTAGCCAGAAATGCATCATATGGCCACTTTTAGCATCAAAGTAAGCTGAGATTGGTTATGTAGTATTCCACTTTCGACAGTATTTAGGTTCTCAAACCTTAGTATACATCAGAATCATGTCAAGTGCTTATTAAAACACTGATTGCTGGACCCCACTCTCAGAGTTCTGATTAGGCAGGTTTGGAGAGGGGTCTGACAGTTAGCATTTCTAACGAGTCTCCCAAAAAAGCTGCTGTGCTGGTCCCAGGCCCAGAGTTAGATAACCCCTGCTCTACACTAAAGGAAGGCAAATGTGAAGGGGTTTGGAAATGGATTTTGAGCGAGCTGACTTACAGTTACTGCCCCAAACATGTACCTTTTATTCTTGGATCAGAAAGTCCATTTACATAAATCCCAAAGGAATCAGAAGAGGTGAAGTCAGGGGAGAGTGTCACATAATGAACAAAGATGTCCGGCAAAGTGAAAGCTCTGCAGAGAGAAGAGGAGGACAGAGTACAAAGTGTGAGGGGGAAAGTGATGAGAGAGTAGTACAGGATCCACAAGCAGGGAACTCCGGGGCTACATACACACCCCAGGGCATACAGAGCAACAACCATTTTGGGGTTTTATAATGTGCTCAGGCTCTAAAGAAAATATGAATATTCTGAGGAAAGGATTATCTTTTAAAAATTAAGTGAAACTTACAGAGCCAAAAAATAGAATTCCTGAAATAAAAAATTCACTGGAGAGGCTTATCATCAGATTTGACACTGCAAGAAAAATAAAAATTAATAAACTTCAATACAAACCATTTAGACTAAAGGATGAGGAAGTAAGGGGAAGCTGAAGAAAAATGAATAGAGCCCAGACAAATGTGAGGCAATATCAAAAGTTCTTAAAATATGTAATAGAGTCTCAGTATGAGTCGGACAGGAAAAATATTTGAAGAAATTATGGTCAAAAACTTACCAAATTTGATTTATAAAATGTAAATTATAGGAACACAAATAACCTAAAGCAGGATAAGCATACACACACACACACACACACACACACACACACACACACACACACACACTACACTGGGTACATCACAACCAAATCTCTGAAAACCAGTGACAGAAAATACAAATTACAGCAGGCTTTAAAAAAACTGATTCTAAAATTTATATGAAAAGGTAAAGAATTCAGGATAGCAAAAGCATTTTGAAAAAGAACAAAGTTGGAGGACTTACATTCCTGTTTCAAGGACTATTTCCAAGCTACAAGAAGAAAGACATTGTAGTGCTGGCCTAAGAACACACATGTAGATCAATGGAACTGAATAGAATCCAGAAACAAACTCACACATATTTGTTCAATTAATTTTCAACATGGGTGCAAGGTAGTTCAATTGAGAAAGAATAGTCTTTTAAAAAAAACAGTGCTGAAATATTGGATATCCATATGGAAATAAAAAGTGAAGCTCTATACATAGCTGACAATCGATTAGCTATTGAAATTAACTTAAAATGATCTTAAAGCTAAAATGTAAAGGTAAGATTATAGCACTCCTGGAAGAAACCATAAGAGAAATCTTCACTCCTTAGGTTAGGCAAAGATTCCTTAGTAAAGAAACTAACTTCACAGACTATTAACAAAAATGTTGGTAAATTGGTCTGCACCAATATTAACAGTATCTGTTTACAAAGACATCACAAAAACGATGAAATTCTGGAGGATGTAGAAAGTGCTACACTCAGGTTGGAGAACTGCTTGTCAGTTTTGTATAAAATTAAACATATTTCTACTATATAACCCAGCAATTCCACTCCTAGGCATTTACCCAAAACAAATGACATTGTTTGTCCCCCAAAAAGATATGTATACACATATTCAGAGCAGCTTTGTTCATAATAGCCCAACACTGGAAGCACCCAAATGTCCATCAGGGGTAAATACATAAACAAATCCAGATACAGATGCACTCAGTAATAAAAGAACAAACTATTGGCACATGCAACAACATGTGAATGACTCACAAAAAATGAATCCCTGGTATCAAAAAATATACCAAGCACAAGACACTACGTACTATTTGATTCCATTTATATGAGTTTTTAAATCTGGCAAAACTAATCTGGAATGATAAAAATCATCTCAGTCGTTACGTGGGGCGGAGGTTTGGGAACGCAAGGGAACTTTGTAGGGTGATGAGTGTTTCAGATCTTGATCATGGTGGTGGTTACACGGGTGTGAGCGTTTGTTAAAACTCATCACGTTGTACATTTTAAATAAGTGCATTTTGTTGTATTTAAAGTATACCTTATTAAAGTTGATTTAAAATGGAAAACATAAAAATATTTGACTTAACTGTCTGACATACTCATAGTACAATATGTATAGTATAATCCACATTATATAAAAAGGAAAAAGTCTGTATATCTGTGTGTATATATGAATGCATCCCCACACAAAAGTTTGGCAGAAAATAAAAAGGAAATGAAAATTTCTTCTTCAGACAATTTTTCATCAAATATAAATTCATACATCATTTGTATAAATAAAAAAATAAAACTAGCCATTTGAAACTCTACCAAGAACGAAGAATTTAGAAAAGTATGAGAATTTAGAAATCGGATCACCAATCAGATTCTGGCTCCTTGACCCCAATACAAAGCAATGTACATGCCCACCATTCCACAAATTCTACTTATGGGAATTTTTTATAGATATTTTTTAAGAAAGCTGGTAAAGACCTATTTAAGATGATGTTAATTTTTTGCAGCTAAAAGTAGGGTAAATGGAAATGATCATTGTTGGAGAATAAGTTCAATAAAATATGGTTCATCTATATACACAAAGTTTTAAAGAAGAAAAGGAAAGGAAAGGAAAGGAAAGGAAAGGAAAGGAAAGGAAAGGAAAGGAAAGAAGGAAGGAAGGAAAGGGAAAGAGGGAAGGAAAAAGAGAGGAAGGAGAGGGAAGGCGGGAAGGAGGGAGGAATTGCTAACAGGAAAGATGTGAAAGATAAAATTGGCAAATGTGTATCCTATTACTGAGTTTCAGAGAAAACACTGAAAATCATAATACCAACATTGGATTTATTAAAAACTTTTTAAAAAATTAGTTGTTTCCTAAAGAGAAGCACAAATGATTACAAAATGTAATGGTCCCCACAACACTAAAGTAAAATTAGTATTATCACGTGACCGAGAGTATAAGGAAAAAAAAATGTCTTCTCTTCTGCAAGCTATGATCCTTTTTGAAGAAAAATCAACAGCATCAAGAAAGATGGGTAAAATTAGCTAAGTAATGAATGATAGTTAAGCAACTTTTATTACAATAGATGAAACTATCCTTTTTGATAATGATGTTTTGTTTTTCCTAAGGTAAAATTCATGTGGAATGCAAAAATATTAGTGGATATGTTACATTCAAAATTATATACAATGTATACAAAGAGATCACTTATGTTTGAAAGCCTTAAAAATTAATTCTTGGCAAAAGTCCATTTCCCAGTGGCCTGCATTGGATGGAACCCAGGCTATGGTTGACAGGCAATTAATGTACATGAGCAACTTAAAAAAAGTAGCAACAGATGTTTTAGCAATTTATTGATTTATGCACAGCAACAATTGGTCTTCAAGAATCATTGTGAGGGAGTCCACAAAATAGTGAATATTATTATTAGTCTTATCAATGAAATTAAGAATGATTCCATGAATAAGATTATTTTATAAATGATTTAGATACTGAGGAAAGATTTAAATGTTATACTCTGCCTATGGGTCTCTCCAAAAAAATAATCTTTTAAGAACTTTTGCAATAAATTTAATATTACTATGGTTTTTTATTCTATTGGTTAAATTTTTAAAATCAAATTTGTAATATTATGAAATAATGTCATGTACGTAAGACATATTGACAAGTTAAATGACTTTTTATGTTAAATTTATTGGGGTGATATTGGTTAATAAAATTATATAGGTTTCAAGTATACAATTCTGTAATACATCACCTATATAGATTGCATTGTGTGTTCACCATCCAAAGTTAAATTTACTTCTGTCACCATAGATTTGACCCCCATTCAAACCTCCACTCTTCCTGCCTTCCCCTCTGGTAACCACTAAACTGTTTTCTGTGTCTGTGAGTTTTTGCTCATTTGTTTGTCTTGTTTGTTTGTTGCTTTCAGTTTTATATCCCAAATATGAGGAAAATCATGTTTCTCGACTTTTTCTGTCTAACTTCTTTTGCTTAGCATGAGAATGTCAGGATCCATCCAGATTGTCACAAATTTCATCTTTTCTTATGGCTGAGAAATATTCCAATATTGGTCTTTTCGTATTGGTTTTTATGTATATATGTATATGTGTACCACAACTTCTTTATCCAATCATCTATCGAAGGACACTTTGGTTGTTTCCAGGTTTTGGCCACTGTAAATAAAGATGGAATGAACTTTAGAGCACATATATCTTTACGGATAAATGTTTTCAGATTTTTGGGGTAAATACCCAGAAGAGGGATTGCTGGGTTGTATGGTAATTCTTAATTTTTTTGAGGAACCTCTGTACAGTTTTCCATAGTGGCTGTACCAATTTACATTCCCACCAACAGTGTATAAGGGTTCCTTTTCTCCACAACCTTTCTAACATTTGTTATTACTTGTCTTGTTGATGATAGCAATTCTAACAGGTGTGAAGTGGTATCTAAAAATCGTTTTGATTTGCATTTCCCTAATAGCTGGTGAAGTTGACTATTTTTTCATACATCTGTTGGCCATTTGTACGTCTTTTTGGGAGAAATGTCTGTTCAGATGTCTGGGAGAAAATGTTCAGGTCCTCTGTCCATTTTTTAACCTGATTATTTTTTTTGTTGTTGCGTTGTATGTGTTCTTTATATATTTTGGATATTAGTCATTTATTGGAAGTGTTGTTTGAAAATATCATCTCCTTTTTGGTTGGTTGCCTTCCTTTGTTTTGTTGATGGTTTCTTTTGCCATACAGACGTTTTTTTTCATTTGACAGAGTCCCATTTATTTTTGTTTTTACTTCCCTTGCCTTTCAGGTCAAATTCATAAAATCCTCTCTAAGACCAAGGTCCATAAGTTTTGTACCTATGTTTTCTTCTGTGCAAGTCACTGTTTTAGGTCTTATTTTTAGGTCTTTGATCCATTTTGAGTTAATTTTGGTGTATGATGACAGATAGCAGTCTAATTTCTATCTTTTACACGTGGCTTTTTAATTTTCCATGATCATGGACTGGAAGAATAGACGTGTTAAAAATAGCCATATTACCCAAAGCAATATACAGATTTAATGCAATTCCCATTGAAATATCAATGGCATTTTTTAAAGAAATAGGATTTAAAAATCATCAGATTTCTATGGAATCACGAAAGACCCAGAATAGCCAAAGCAATCCTGAGAAAAATGAACAAGGCCAGAGGTATCACACTCTCTGACTTTAAATGACATTCTTCCTAAGCTATAGGAGAAATAAGATTTACTTCATTATTTTTAAGATAATTATCAATGGCTTTCTCAGAAATTTTATGTTGTATATATATACTAGAACCACTCTGAGGATTTACACAGTTTCTATGTGTTCAGCAGTATGCAAAAATAGAAATACACTAATCATATGAATTTACACTGTAATATCAGGTTAGACAATTAGTGTTTTAGAAGTAGATGTGGAACGTGTTAGCGCTATTTGTGGGAGAGTTCATTCAGCTAAAAAATGACTGCAGCCAAGCATGAAATAATTAATTAACAGAAGTTTTAAAATATAGTTAATCTTCTATGCTGATTTCTATTTTTCTTTTTTTTAAAGGAATTTTTTTTTTAAATTGGGGAACAGAGTGTTTCTCCAGGGCCCATCAGCTCCAAGTCATTGTCCTTCAGTCTAGTTGTGGAGGGTGCAGCTCAACGCCAAGTCCAGTTGCCGTTTTCAACCTTTAGTTGCAGGGGGCGCAGCCTGCCATCCCATGTGGGAGTTGAACCAGCAACCTTGTTGTTGCGATCTCGTGCTTTAACCAACTGAGCCATCCGGCCGCCCCCTCTGCTGATTTCTTTGGAAAGAAATTAAATGAATTGTGGTAGCATGTACTTGACCAATTGTACAATTTTTAGCAAACTACTCATTCTCTCTACGCTCAGTCTTTTCATATAAGAAATGGAAATTATAATAATATAATTTAGGAGTACGTTTTAAAAATTAAATAATACCTGTTAGCACTTGGAACTGTTTCCAGCACATGTGAATGCTCAACAATGTAACCTCATCTTATAAATATGTTATAAAATACTTTAACTGATAGAGTTATAAGGGGACAGTAAAGACAACTGTCATTGATTCCTGCCATCCCTTTCCGGGAGGTTTAAAGTGAAATGCTTATCCAGTCTAATACTACTATCTCTGCCACACCAATCCATCAACTTGTCTAAGAATGACAACCAGTCCAAGAATTCTGGGAATTCCTCTGAGGAGTATACTCTGTCTCTCTTTCTAAAACTTTGTGGGCTTTTAGTCACATGACTGAAAACATACATTCTGGTGATTCTTTTTTTTGCCCTTGACAGCCAGTTCGTTTTTCATAGGAATGCGTTATCCTGTGTGTACCTTGAACTCCCTCTCTCCTCACTTCAAGTTTCTAAATTCCACCTGACAGAATTCGGTCACATCCCTCCCTCTCCCTATAAGAAAATAAATACAGACACAAAACTTATAATCACAAAGGTTAATGACTTTTTTGTGGTGGAGCCTACTTTAGAGGAAATTTCCATTAAACACATAGCCTCTCACTCCTAATGCTTCTCGGACATTGTTAACTGCAGAGTCACAGAGCACCTGAGTTCTGCCATTCCACAGGAGCAGTAAAAGATGGCATTTTAGCAGACAGAAAGGGGAGTATCTGCTTTCAGCTCTTCCGTGTGAGTTCTGCGGCTGTTAATACTTGGTTTGAATCCTGGACAATTTGGATTCTTTATTATGAAGTAAGTTTAGACTCAATTTGCAGCAATGCAAATATTACAGGCAGATTGCTTTCGGGTATTCTTTAAAAGATAACATTCAGTGGGGAATATAGACTAAGCACCTGAAAGGAAGAATAAGTAACAGAATCCTAATTTTGACTGTGTTCATTACTTAGTAGGCAGCATGTAAAAAGTCTCTTAAATGCCTCATTTCATTTTGTATTTTTTAATGTCTACAATAAATATGTAGTACTTTTGTAATTTCAAATAAACTCGGTACTGGTTATTGTTTTCATTATTTTAGTTAATATGGGCTATCTTAGCTTTATGCCCTAGATGGCTGCTCACTCAGATGCTCAGCAATCTTATTTACCTTCAAGATTTCAATTATCATCAATAGAGTTGAGAATTCTTAAGGCAATGGTCCAGTCTAAACTACTCTCCTGACTTCCAAAACTACATATCCAATAATCTCTGGGACATCGCCACTGTTAAGTCCTACAGACAACTAAAACTCAACATGCACAAAACTGAATTCATCAATAGGAACCAGTTTAGCATCCCATGTTAACATGTCCTGGCTTCAAACTACATATCAATTGCAGCAGAATTCATATCTAAATGCTGAAAACAAATACTCAAGCTGGCCAAATATGGAACAATTTGAGCATCAAAATAAGTAAAGATGGTAATAAATTATAATCCATTGAAAAATAGGAATCCACAAGTTCTTAGTTACAATAAGCAGATAAGTAAGTGAAACACATCAGGGAAAAAGGAGGGTTCTTAGAGTACTATGCCAACTGATAAATGTGGAGAAAGTGCTCAAGTTGGAAAATCATTTTGTAACTGACATGGTAATGATTGGTTCATGTTAGATTCATCAATGAATGATAAATTATTGTGGGCTGAGGGGTGGGGTAAGAGGAGAGAGATTTTAAAGAAGAACATATGTTTATTTGTATGTCTGGAATGTCTCTTCATAAAGCACTTATACGTTGCAGAAGGAAAAAAGTAACTATCTTTTGGGAAAATAAGACAATACCTTGATGATGTGATCAATTTTAACAATCCATGAGAGGTAGGTAGAAATCATATGCCTCTGAATGTAATACGCTGAGAAGGACACACATCACTTATGTAATGTTATAACCTGGGATGCATAACCTGAATCTAATCAGGACAAAATGTCAGACAATTTCAGATGGAAAATATTCTTTTATGAAAAGGAAGAGGTTATATTCTTTTTTTAAAAAAATGGAAGACAGTCTGAGGAACTATTTCAGATGAAAGGAACTTAAAGAGACATATAATGAAATGTAATATATGATCCTGAAATGGATCCAGTTCTAGAGGGAAAAAAATGTTATAAAAGACATTATTGGATCAATCAACAAAGTTGGAATATGGAGACTACATTAAAGTGCTGTATCAATGTAAAATACCTAATGTGGAAAATTGAAGTGTAACTATGTAAAGGAATGTCCCTGTTCTTAAAAAAAAAAAAATATATATATATATATATATATATATATATATATATATATACTGAATTATTTAGAGATAAAAATGTATAACGTGAACAATACCCTTAAATGGTTCAGCGATACCTCTATGTGTCTATTTGTCCATCTATCATCTATCTATCTATCTATCTATCTATCATCTATTTATCATCTATTTGTCTATGTACATCTGTGTACAGAGAGAGAAAGAGAGAGAATAAAACATCTAAAAGCTTCTTTGTATCATTTTTGCAACTTTTCATTAAGCATGAAATTATTTTGGAATAAAAAGTTTTATTTACAAAAAAAAAAAATTCATTCATTCTTTCCTCCTAACTTTCTTTCTCCACATGTATGTGAGTTACATCACCAAGCACTGGTTGCCCACACAGAAATAATGATGTTATCTTTAAATCCTCCTTCTCTTTCATGTCCCTGTTTTACTCAACCACATGTCATGGTGATTCTACTTCATAGTTATTTTTTGAATTTGTGCATCTCTTTCCCTCTCACTGCCTTTATAAAGATGAAAGCAAATTTTCCCAGCTCAAGTAAGATAATTCTTGAGGATGATCATTTTGTTTGGACTACTACAGGATGATAATGATCCTGATCCTTGACCCCTATAATTCCTTCTCTACCATGAAAGCAGCAGTCTAAAGTGAAATTCTAAAGTGCAATTCTGATTGTTTAAAATCCTTCCCATTGCCCTAAGGATAAAGTCCACCTTTTTAACATGGTTTATGTGACTCGACACTTACTTCCCCTACATTTGCAGCCCTTCCTTCTTCATGTCCTGATCCACTATAATAAATATTAATTTCTGGAAATAGATATCAGCTTTCTGTCCTCTGGGCCTCTGCCCATGCAGTTTGCTCTAGAACACTCTGCACGCCTTTTTGCCTTGCCATATCCCACTCATCTGTTAGTTCTCAGCTTAAATATAACTTCCTTCAGGATATCTTTCCATCCCACCCCTAAAAATGTGAGGTGCCTCTGCTTTGTCTTCCCTCTTCCCCAAGTACTTCCCCTCTCTTTGTACTTAACACATATTATCACAATTGTTTTCTCAATTGTATGTTTTCCTGTTTCCTTGATCATCATTACATTCTAAAATCAAGTTTAAAGACTATCACTAAAAAGACTATTTTCTATAATAAATGAATGACTGAGAATATGTTAGGTTTATTTTTTTTCAGTAAAACAATTAACAAATGAAGGTGTTTGTCCTTATGAAATTCATATACTGGGGAATTAATAGAACAGTAAGTATAATACATTCGGCGATACAAGAAGAAAAGTTAATAACTTACATAAAATATGGAGTGTTTTTTTGTGTGTGTTCGTTACATTAATTGTATAAGCCATTCTGTGTCTAATGCAATTCTCCACATGGACTAAAACAAATACTTAAGTCTTATATTCTCCTCAAGAGTTATTATTCTGGGGTTGTTATTGGAAGCAGTGGGATTGGCATCAGTACCTTAGATGGTGGTGGTCAGTGCAGTAGTGCTGAGAGTGCTTCTGATATAATGATGGTGGTGGTGATGTGGAAGTAATGGTGGTTGTGGGGATGGAGTGCTAGTGAAAAAGGACAGTGGTGATGATGATGATGATGAAAACCATTTTGGTAATGATGGTGACTAGGAAAGACAGGCTGGTTTCGATGGAAAATTAGGATACCATACCAATTAAGCCACTTATCATCTTGGAGAAGTTATTTAAAATTCTGATTATGTATAAAATAGGGGTAATACTGGTTACTATACAGTTGAAATGAATATTAAGTGAGATTATTTTAATACTTAATTCGTTAGGCACATAGTAACTATTTAAGAAATGGCTAGTTTGTTGTGATTTTATTCTTATATAATTCCTGCTTATTAATTCTTTATTCTTATTAATTCTCATTAATTTTTCATTATTACTTCAGCCTTCATCAAGCCTCAATCATCTAGTAATTCAAATTCTTAGCTCAGTTTAAATCTTTCTTGAGCCAAATATGCCATAGCTCTTTTCAATATATAATAATCATTGTTTTCAGGAGACTTCACTTTTATACACACCTATCATACAAGAAGTAGTGTACTTCTTTTTATTCATTCTTAATGACTAAGAAAACAGCTTGACTTAAATTTATTTAGCAACACACACACACACACACACAAACACACATTCATTTGTCTACTTATCTAGAATGTCAGAAAATAGCACAACTATATTCAAAAATTTAAATGCACTCAATTACTCCAACCAACTCATATCAACTATAGAAGATTTCATGTATTAGAAAAGATAGCGTCCAGAAAACGCTATATTTGGCAAAAATAGATGTTTTCCTTAAATTTCCATTCTTCACTTGCTCCACAACAATAGAATTTTTAACTAGTTATGTGGTTATCCATGTAATGACTACTATCCCCAGCTTCCCTTGAAGAGAGGTGTGGCCATGTAAGTTATAGCAGTGGTGACATACACATTTTCTACTAAGGCCTTTGCAGGAATGAGGTGTGGCCTCCCTTTGTTCTCTCTCCTCCCCTGGCTGTAATGCAGACATAGGTAGGAGCTGAAGCAGTCATCCTGAACCATAAGACAAATGCTATATATTTCACATTGCAGGATAACAACATAGAATGAGCTTGGGCCTCTCCCCTAATGACTTGGTTGAAGAGAGCTTCCACACAGATCAGACTTTTATGTGATAGATTAATAAACTTCTATCTTGTGTAAGCTAATGCTAACTTGAGGTCTTCGTAACATCAGCTGAATTCTAGTCTTAACAAATGTAGCCTTCGACCATTATTATTCAAAAGGGCAAGAACCTTCTCCTAGCTGCAAAATGAGGACTCTTAGAGAAATACATTGATTGGCCTACCTTGGGTCACATCCCTACCTTTGAATCATTCAACATTAGCAAGAGTGTAGAAAACTATTATTTACACCATACACCTATTCCTGGGAACCAGGACTGTGATAGTATTTGAGTGGTCTGAAAGAATGTGATACTAGGATTCGCAGTTCCAACAGAATCGTATTGGATGGGAAAGCATCCATTTCTAAAAAGAAGAATAGTGCTGAATAGTCGAAAACCATAATCTGGAGAGATCAGAAAACATAAGCAAGAAACATTAGACTATATTTTCCTATGTTTGAAGGCACATGAGGAGAAATAACAACAAACAAATAAAGCTTTTTCTGATTGGGAAAAGTATCCATCATCCAAATGAGTCTTACAAAATCAAGAATAAAAACAAGTCTTAAAGTATAGAACATCTCAAGGTAATTAAAGGCTGTCTTATCCTCTGGAATTGTCCGTCTCGTTATCTTGGAGGCTTGGTAACAGCAAGGCAAGGCTTCTAATCGGTGGTTTATCAAATGTTCTTTGACTTTAATTCCCTTCCAAACAGCTGGTCCTGTTTTAGCAGGAGATATGAAAGATCATGGACTTTGAATTGAAGATGAAGATTCTAAATCCTCTCAACTCCAACTTTTATCCTCTTGATGATTACAAGTGTAAGTACCTTGTACACAGATGAAGGGCCTTACGGCCAGCACACATAAACGTACCTAGAATGCCGATGACTTTCATGTGTTCTT
This sequence comes from Rhinolophus ferrumequinum, assembly GCF_004115265.2. Lineage (NCBI taxonomy): Eukaryota > Metazoa > Chordata > Mammalia > Chiroptera > Rhinolophidae > Rhinolophus > Rhinolophus ferrumequinum. The sequence goes on from NC_046288.1 coordinate 56,834,077, forward strand.
TCACAGACAGCCCAGTTGGTATAATGCCGTTAAAGACCCACCCTAAAATCACATGCTGGACTTGGCATAAAAGGAATATTTTTCATACTCCTTATTTGTGCACTTAGCTCCAGTTCGCATCTTACTTCTTTCTCTTTCTTCCCAATGACGGACCGCCAATCGATTTATCATTATCTGTCCCCTTTTCCTTGCTATTGGGACTCATAAATCCATCTCTTCTGCATACTCTTAAAATCGACTTCATTTTTATTGTCAGTGACATGTTTATGGTCTACATAAGGTAAAACCTTTTGGGGTTCAAATTCTCTCTCAGATCTCTCTATAAGTAAACTGCTTCTGTAAGAGCCTCCCCACATGAAGTCACCCATTACCGTCTTGTCTCGTGGCCACCGCCCATTTACACCAGCATATTAAAGAACAGTGTTGCGTCAAATCTGTCATTTGAAACTTATTCAGTTTCTGATTCATTCATCCAATTGTACCCCTCCAAAACATTACAACTGTTGTCTTTCAGGGACATTTAATGACTAAGATTTTCAATCTTTTAGTTAAACTTCTCAAAAGTCTATTGAAGTACAGGAAATGACTGCTTAGCCAACAGTAAATGAAATTGAATAGGAAAAAGTTTGAAATTGGTTCCACACTTTGAACCCACATGTTCTGAGTGGGTTCTATACTTGGAAAAATAGTCTCCAAATTCTATTTATCACATATTGTTTGCCTAGACAGTACCAGATAAAGGATGCAAGATAACATGTTCATTTTCATTCTTTCCTCTCCTAAGCTCTTTACTCACAAAAAGGTTAATTGTCTTTCTGCAAGTAAGCTTAGGCAGTATCATCCTCCAGAGATTTCCAGCATTTCCTTAAGTTCAGGAGCTGGAAGTCACTTGATTTTGATATGCTTCCCTTTAGCAATTAAGACCAGAAAACAAATTATATTTGTAAGAGGAGTTCATGATGATTCCTTTTGGATTATATCATAATAATCGTGACTAGTTAAAAAAATATGTGGTGGAGCACCTATTTCAAATCTGGCAATAAAAACATCTCTTAATTCCTGAAATGTGACTGCCTTTCATAATGAAGAAAAGGACTTTTGTCAGACAATGAAAACAATGCAAGCCCATTGCTAAAAGGAAAGAAATCAAGCAAAGATTTAAGGACAAATTTCTAACTTCAGATTGATACTTACTGTTTTCTAAATACAAGGCTAACTAGAATTAGAATTAACATTGTTAATTTTAATTTTATCTTTAATTTTCATTTTAAATATTTTAATTTCCCATCATTTAAAAACATATAGGTGTGCCTTAACTATAATATTTTATGTAATTGTAAAGTTGGAGGTCACAATAAACACCACTTGGTTCTTCCAGTTCGATTTGTTCATTTATTTGTTAACTTGACAGAATTAAAATTTTAGATGTTTACATGTCCAAAGATAAGCTCAATATTGAGCAACATATAGAAATTTGAGATTAGATGGATGGCCAGTCTAGTCTCAGAAATTTAGTAGGAAAATGAGAAGTAATCATAACCCAAAAAATAATTTTCTAATCACTTAAAGTTCACTACAACAATTCAAATATACAGAATTAGAATGAGGAGATTTATTGTGCATATTAAGAAAAGTTAGACTTTTAGTCTAATTTATAAATTCAACTGTACAAGTTGTCAGTAACCAGAAAATCAAGACTCCGAAATTTTATTCCTTCAAACATTATCTCTCTCCCACCTACTTGCCTTATTCTCCCACTCCAGGAAAATGAAAAATCCAACAAACATAAAATCAATAGTGAATTGTATAGCACCAAAGAGGATAGAAAGTTTATATTATCATGAATAGAAATTATGGAGTTTTTCCTAAGGTAGCATAGGGAAAAAAAAGTATTTTTAAAAGACCAGAGAATGTTTACAACTTTTTCCATTAGTGTGAGAAGTAGGAGTTTGTAGAAAGAACTAGAAGGGCTGAAGTTCTTTTAACAATTTGAATGCAGAACAAGAGAGTCAGATGGAGGGTCAAAATAGAAGTAATAGCCTCCTTTAAGGTAGAGTTTTGCCCAAATTGTCTTGAGCTCTGGATTTCTGCATTTCTAGATAGAGACAGTATGTAAAATCCATTGTAGTTATCTATACATGGAATAGAAGGCTGTGCATTTACTGTGGCTTATCAAAATAGGATTAGGAAATGTTAACAACACAAGTGATCCAAAACAGACCCCTTTCATATAATGCAGTATCTATCAAAAATAGCCAGACTTTACTCTCCTACCCATGGCTTATGATTAGCACTAGATTTTAAGGAAAGTTTTAAAATACCATAGCTATAAGAATATTCATCAAATTGAAATGTATTCCAATATACTCCATGCTTAATATTCATAGCTATCAGATATTTCATCACTATGACACTGTTGATAAAAAACTGTGCTGGCTAATACTGTGCATGTTTCAGAGGGCTAATAAATTTTCTAACCCTACTTATAAGGTTGACTAAAGGACCACTAGACTGTCATACTATAAATGTCTCTCTAAATAACTACATAGTACAAGAAATTTTAAAAGCTCATTCTACTTTCCTAAGAGATAAGTCATTTAGGGAAAAGTTTGGTTTTTTTTCTTTCTCTTTTTCTTTTTTCATTTTAACTGGCTCTAACAGCTCAGGTATGCTCATATAACTAACTAGTAATAAATAAAAGTCATAACTTTGCCCTAAACCCTCAAGATGTAATGAGCTTCATAAAACCTCGTTGTATAGAATTAATATTTTAACTTGTTGACATAGAACTTGCTTTGACTTCATAGAAAATAAGAACTATTTGTGAATGCTATACTTCACCTCATAGCTGGGGTCTTTGGGAGATGATTAGCTCAGGAAGGTCATGAATGGAAACAGTACACTTTAAAAAGATACCTAAAAGATCTCCCTCACCCCTTTACCATGTTTAGTGGCAGACAGAGATGGCTATCTATGAACCAGGAAACAGACTCTCACCAGACACCAGATCTGCCAGTGCCTTGGTCTTGGACCTCCCAGAACTGTGAAAATTAAATTTCTGTTGTTTATAAGCCACACAGTCTATGGTATTCTAACAGGTTGACATGATTATGATAAATAATTTACAAAGGAAGCAAAAGTTAACATCATACTTTATACTTTACTTCCCTAAGATCAGAAACAAATCAAAAATGCCCTGTCACCATGTCTATTCAACATCATACTGGAAAGTTCTATCTAATGCAATAAGACAAGGGACAAAAAAGGTACTCAAGATGGGAAAGAAGAAATAGAATTGTTTGTGTTCACAGATGACATGATTGTCTATGTAGAAAATCCCAAAGAGTGGAGCAAAGGGTGGAGGGGAACCTCAATTTAGCAAGGTTTTAGGATCCAGGAGTCAATTGCTTTCCTATATGTCAGCAAATAAGAATTTGAATTAAAAAAATAATACCATTTACAATAGCACCCCAAAAAAAAACAAAATAAAAAATGAAATACTTAGGCATACACTTAACAAAAAATGGATAGGTTCTATATAACAAAAACTACAAAACTCTAATGAAACAAATTCTAAGTAAATGGAGAGATATTCTATGTTCATGGATTAGAAGAATCAATATTGTTAAGATTCGATTCTTCCCAATTTGATCTATAGATTTATCATGATCTCAATCAAAATCTCAGCAAGCTATTTTGTATATATTCGCAAACTGATTGTAAAGTCTGTATGGAAAGACAAAAGACCAAAAATATTCAACACAATACTGAAGTACAAAATTGGAGAACTGACAGCACATGACTTCAAGATTTATTATACAGCTACTGTAATCAAGACACAGTGGTATTGGCAAAGAGTAGATATGGATCAATAAAGCAGAATAAAAGCTACAGAAATAGACCCCCACAAATATAGTCAACTGATCTTTAACAAAAGGGCAAAGGCAAATCAGTGGAAAGAGGATAACAGTTTCAACAAATGATGATGGAAAAATTGGATGTCCACATGCAAAAAATTAACAGACCAAAAATTTAACAGATTTTTCACTTTTCATGAAAATTAACTCAGAACGTATCATATACCCAAATGTGACATGCAATATTATAAAACTCCTAGAAGGAAACATAGGAGAAAATATAGGTGACCTTGGATTTGGTGAAGAGATTTTACATACAATATCAAAAGCATAATACATGAAACAAACAAAAAAATTGATATGCTGGACTTTATTAAAATTAAAAACTTTCTCTGTGAAGACACTGTTAAAAAAATAAGCCACAGACTGAGAAAAATAAACCTTTACAAAACACATAAAAAGGACTTTTATCCAAAATATATAAAGAATTCTTCAAACTCAACAATTAGAAAACAAATAACCAAATTAAAAAATGAATAAGAGATCTGAACAGACACCACCAAAGAAGATAGACAGATGGCAAATAAACATAGGAAAAGACACTTAATATCATTTGTCAAATGATATTTGACAAAAAGTATTTTACAAAACGTAATTGCATATTTTACAAAAAGTAATTGAAACAACGAAATACCAATATGTACTTACTAAAATGGTTAAAATCCATAAAAACGATAATAGCAACAGCTGGTGAAGAGTGAAACAACAGGAACTCTCATTCATTGCTGGTAAGAAAGCAAAGATATATATATATATGTGTATGTATGTATGTATATATATATATATATATATATATATATATATATATATACAGGTTAGAATACACAGATATATTTCATTGTTCAGTCAGTTTAGAAGACCTAGAAGGAATGACACCCAAATAGCAAATACAAGTACCCAGGCTGTCTATTCTAATACCAATAAAATGAACCAGGCCTCGCCTCTTTGAAGAAATGGTTGCTTCTAGGACTGGGATAGAGAATATATAACATAAGCCTTGAGCATCTAATAGTGCCAAAAAGTAAGGAAGTGCTAAAAAAATTTTTTACAGACCCCACAGTGATGAAAGTATTAATATGTCAAAGGTCACAGGAGTCAAATCAAAAGCCCACAACAGTCAAATCTGCAACAATGTGAGCAATAAAATAGAGTAGTGCTGGATTATAACTCAAAGAATAAATTTCTGAGTCCATCATGATATACGTGAATAATCAAATAAAGAAATACTTGGGAGAAGAGAAATCTCCCATGCAGAAGAATTCCAAATAATTTATGTAGGAGCCCCAGTCCCTAAGTATGAGCCATTCATAAGACTTCCTTTCAAAGAGAACAGTATGAAAAGTTGGGAGAGGGGTTGGGAGAAGAGTAATTTTACAGTGGAGAAATCTAAAACTACCTTAACCAAATGACAAAAGTCAGGATCCACAGTGATGTTAATTTTATGGGTCTTTCACATGATGCAATAAAAATCACACGTTACCTCTGTGATCTTTCTCCTCAAAACACATAACCTCAGTCTAATTATGAGAAAAACATCAGACACATTCCAATTAAGGGACATTCTACAAAATACCTGCCCAGGAGTCCTCAAAACTGTCAAGGTCACTGAAAACAAGGAATGTCTGAAAAACTGTCTCAGGCAAGAGGAGCCTAAGGAGATGTGATTAAATGTAGTGCCATATCCTGGATGGGATCCCCAAACAGAAAAGGACATTAGGTAAAAACTAAGGAAGTCTGAATACAGTATGGACTTTAGTTATAATAACATATCAATATTGGTTCATTAATTGTAGTAAGCGTACCATACTGATATAAGATGTCACTAAGAGGAGCAACTGGCTATGGGGGTGTTTGGGAGATCTCTGAATTGTCTCCACAATTTATTTGTAAATATAAAATTGTTCTATCGAAAATAAATTTTATATAAAAAAGTAAAGAAACTAGTTAGAGGTCCTGGGATTGGAAAACTACAAAGGAACCAAGACCTTCCAATAAAGAAGCACTACACAATGGTAAAAAGTATCATTAGCCAGATATAGGTAATACCAGAAATAAAAATATCTAGTTCAAATGTTTTTAACAATCATGTACCTACACTTGAATTTTAAGATAATTGCTCTATTCAAAATATTTAATTTGCTAATAACCTAATAACGGGTTTCAAAATGTTAACATCAAATAGACTTTTAAATATGAATAATCTTTAAACTCATAAGAACAGTAGGTTTGTCATTCTACTATGCTCAGAACTGGTAATGTTAACAAGTACTAGAAATCTGAGACCTAGTTTAATGGTTACAAGCAACAAAGAAAGCACACTTAGAATACTGTTCAGAAGCGCCCCAGATTTACAAAATAAGATCAAGGAAAACAGTTGAAACCAAGGAGATAGTCAGCTGATAAGCCTGGAAAGTGGCTTAATAAAAATTTTAAGTGATATAAAATAGTTTTATGCAGCAGATAGTAATCCCCTATCTTTAAACAAACAAACAAAAAAAAGGTTAGATTTTAAAAATATTTTCAAGTGAAATATTGAGTGAAATGGATACTTTTCAAATAAGACTGAAAAAAGATAACTTTACACATCTTTGAGAGATAGGTTGAGATAATTGAATGTATATACTTTTTATTCATTTTAAAACATTTATAATCAACTATACATCAAATAAATGAAATTCCAATAGCCCAAGTTTCTCAGTGAGTTATTTTTTAAAAACCAATATAAGGTCAATAATGACAAGGGAGATCAGAAGTTACAATTCTGTTCAGTATCATCATCTAATTATAATGAAATCAGCTGATATCATTTTCAAAAGACAAAGAAAAGTAAACAAAGGGAAGCCGATAAAGGTGGAGGCAGGTGCTTTTGTAATTCATTAGCTCTATTTGTGACAGCCTTTGAAGACAGCTATGACAGGCATGATTATGACTTTCCTTTGAGGTCTATGTTCAATGGCAGATTAGTAATCTGATACATTTTCTATATTTATCTCCATAACAGAGATCCATTTTCAAATCAGCCAACACAAAGCAGTTTCTTTTTATGTCATTGCAACACCCAGTGATAGGACGAGGCCATCTGAACAGATTGGCTGGGGACTGCCGATTACTCAGGAGATAGATTCCTTTGTGGAAGTGGACACAAAGGAAAGTTTTCCTAAATGGCCAGTTTGTTGTTTAGAATGACGTTTCTCAGATTAAACTATTGCTCTTTTAAGGGAGAATGGTGCATTATTCTGTTTGCTGGCATGAATCAATGGAAAGTAAAAGAAAACAGAATACTGAGCTCAGTTCTTACCTTGTTATATGTGGTGGGAGGGGGTATGGGGGGTAGGTTGTCTTAAAAGGCATATATGGAAGTTCTAAGTCTTACTCTAAGGAAGCACACTCCCTTGGAGTAGAGAACATCCAGCTTATTTCTGCGTAGAAAGAGAAAATGGGCTGGAATATGCCAACCGTAGAAAGAAGCAAGCCATTTTTACAACACATGGATTCTTCCTTTGCCCTAGGTTTCTTCTTTTCAAGAAAAAATACTACTTTCACATTTTCTATTTTGGAGTTATCAGTCAGAAAATGCTTTACTGAGTACCGCCTGTATGTCACGCTGTTTGGGGCATCAGAGCCCAATTTTTACTCTGTGGAAAGAAGAGCAGAGTTGGAAGAGGCAAACACAGGAATGGGATTCTCCACCCTGCCCACTTGAAATCCCCTTCACATTATCAGGTATAAGGTTTCCTGAGCCAAACAGGGAAACAAAAGCTCAGATCCTTGCTATTAACTTGGGGGTAGAAACAGGTCAAAAATATTTACTGAGCACCTAAGGCTACTTGACCAGGGCTTAACACATGGGCAGGAACATTTAAAATATTTGTTTCTCCTGCCTCCATTTTCTCATGTCCCATTTCCCTGGAATCATCTCTTGCCTTAGGTATATTTGCAGTCCATAAAGCAGAAGCTGTTCGAAGTCAACGTTTCATATCATTTCGAAAAATGTAAATTTATTGAAGAGAACATACCAGGTATGTTCCAGAGGCAAGGGGAGTAGACAGGAGAGAGAGATAAAATTCCCAGGTAGTGGGAAAAGGATTAGGATATCTGGGTCTTAACCAAGACCTGATCCAGGTGGTAGGGCCTCAGAAAGAAATGGCTGTGCTGTATACCCACCTGGGCCAAACTTTAGGGCTCATGGTTCCCAATCTTCCCAAAGATTCACCCCCATTCCCAAATCAGTTAAGGAGCAAAGAAGCTGTCAAAGCTTCAGGGATCACTCAGACCACTGTGACCTACAGGACGCCCCTAGCTGCATTCTGCTCTGGAAGATCCTGGGTTCAACCTAGATGGAGAGCTGGATGCAGACAGAGGGGTAAACCCCACTGAGAACTCAAATTGAAGTCCTCTCAGATTGGGAGTCAAATTTCAATTGATTTAAAGGAAATAAAGAAAGGCAGTCATACCTTTTCACAGCTGAATTTGAAGTGACAACTTCATACTTACAACTCACAGCTCGTCTCAATTCCCAAAACAAATCATGCCGCAAGCACTGCTATTGCTTTTTATCCCCTGAAAGTCTAAAGCAGTTCTCTATGATTTTCGCTTTGTGTCTCAGGTACACAAAGTAGTTCAATCGCGACTTAGCTCATGACACACTCTTGACATTGGTCCATATTGGCCATCTTTTATATAATTAGTTTATAAATTTTTTGGTTATTGTAATTATATAATATTAAGCACACAGGAAACTCCCACCTTTCAAAATAAAAGCTAGGACCTTGATATGCATCTAGTTACCTTCTCCATTCCATTCTTTTGCTTTCTCCCCATGCAAGGTAACCATCATCTCAAATCCTGTTTCAATAGTCCTTTTTTAATATGGTTTTATTATCTATATTTGTATTTTTAAATGTTTATTTTTATTTTATTGTCTTTCATATTATAAAAAGGGTATCATGTTTTATGTAAATTTTGGAAACTGAGTTTTTATATATTATGTTGTTATGTTTCATCTATATTACTGAGTGGCACTGTAATCGATTCATTTGACAGCTATACAATATTCTATTGTGTGACTATACCATCTACCCCTCAAAAAAGGGCATTTGGGTTGCCTCCAGGTTTTGCTATTATAAACAATGCTGCTGAGACATTTTTGTGTATATGTCCCCTATTGAACATTGGACTCTGAACCTCTGTTTCCCACCACTCCACACCCCAGCCCATGCTCTGTATTACTTTCTGAAAAGCATTTCTAATGCAGACAACTTGGCTGGAATTCAGGGGAGTTCCACAGAGCACACAGAGCGGCCATATGGAAAAGCAATATGACTCCATGACAGGAAAGGGGAAAAGTATCAAAATGGAGAGAAAACAATGGAGGCCATAAGCAAAAATAAGTAAGTTGGTCTCCACCCTGAAGAAGGCTGTGAGTGTTCAATGACGTGAGCTGTGGATTTGAGAAAAAAAACAAGTAAGTTAACAAGTCTAGCAGGAGTTTACCAGCGTGTGACTGAATGGGATGTGGAACAATCTCAGAGATTAGGGAGTAATTGTCAGGGTGAGCACAGGTTTGGAGATGCCTGGAGAAAGATTTCTACCAGCAGCCTCTGCAACCTTGGGTCTGTGTGCTCAAACCCATGCACTTGGTAACATGTGGAACAGGCAATATGCTACTTTTTGACACCAACCTCAGAGTTATCCTTGATGAATTTTAATCAACTATACTAGTATGGCAAGACTATCCATTCTACACTTTATCGATATTCCCAGGAGAGTGGAGGTGGAAGACAAGAAGTAGAAACCAAATGGGCAACTTTTCATGAATCAAATTAGAGTGAAATGTATCTCAATAATTATTCTCACAGACGTTGCAAACCCAGACCTGAGACTATGTCACCTGCAGTAATTTTTTTCAGCCTTCCCAGTGCCTCAGCATTAGCTTCTACCCTAAAGCATAAACCAAAAGACCCTCACGAGGTGGCTTTTGTCACCTTTCCAGTCTCCTCTCCATCATGTCCTCACAAGGTTCGGTTATCCTAGTTTTAGAAACATAATGTTGCTCCCCAAAAGTTGCTTTGATTTATCAAGCCTCCTCTGTTGATGCTGTTTCTACTGTCTGATATGCCGTCCCTTCCACTAACTTCTAAGGGTCTCCAAGAGTCTCTTCAAAGGCCACTTCCTTCTGGTATCATTTGATTTTTCTGAGCCCTCCATTAGCCCATTTGCCTTTCTCCCTCTCCCTTCTTCTCCTCCTCCATCTTCCCATCCCCACCCCCAGGCATTCAAAACGGATGGTCACACTACAAACACACTTGTAGTTTAACCACTGCCACACTTATTTTTCCTCCCATTGGATTCTGAGTTCCTTTACAGTGAGGAATATAAATAGCATCTAGTACACACTCTACTAAAAGTTAATACAGTAGATATTGTAAACATCCTACTCTGTTCACCTCAGCCTGTTGGGACACCCATGTGAGCTAATAGCTGACATCTGCAATCTTCTCAGGACAATTGGCTTTTGTGGACAGGAGCCAACTGGCTAGAAGTCACCTGGGAGGAGGTTATGCCATCCTTTTGCTGGGGTAGGCCAATGACCAACTGAAAAGGAGTATAAAAGCTCTGTCCCTTCCCTCAGTGGGGAAAATGCTGCCACAAAATATGTTTCAGTGTCTGGTGGATTGGGCCAAGGCTAGATTTGCCCTGAGACCACATCCTTTCTCTACTCTTTCCGCATCTGTGTCCTGCTTCCCTGATCTCCTTACTGCTTTTGCCAGAAGAGCACACCCTTTATAAAATACATGCACTCAAAGCCCTGCTTTAGGCTCTGCTTCTAGGGAATATTCCTGGAGATGCCTGTTTTGTTGTTGTTGTTGTTGTTGTTGTTGTTGTTTTGTTTTGTTTTGTTTTTAAATTGAATTACATTGGATTGAATAACTTGTCCAAGGGGAGCTGGCAACAGTTTAAGTCTCACTATAAGTCCACATTTTACCAGTATATCCAGTGTCTCTCTCTAATGGTTAGAAAGTTGTGAGAAATAACTACATGAAACAGAAAAAACATATACATAACATACATAATATAGCTTAATATACATATTAATATATATCTCTGCAGTCTTTACCACCTACTAACTGTAAAGCAAAGGATAATTAATTTACCCCATGAGTCTGTTTCTTCGTCAAATAAGTGGGGATAACTACCACATAGGATCGTTAGATGGTTGAAAGGTGACAATGTGTAGATTATCTACATATAACATGTGATCAGTGAATAATTTCCAGTACTCAACACTATGGGATAGAATATCTTGATGACTCAGTGTATAGACAGCAATGCTAAGTAAGCTATAAAATAGACAATGTCAATTCTCTTGTATTAGGCAGGTATCCACTCAAGGTAAGTTCAGTGGGACCAAATTTGTACCAGTTAGAGCCCCTGGGGTTATTGATTTGTGAAGGAAATTGGATTTTATTTTAAGTATATTCCAAAGCTATTTCCTTTTGTCACAAAAAGGAAAGCAAGTAATACAGGGGAAATGCAGAAACTTTGTTTCATCATCGGTAAAACTGAAAAATCTCTAAAACTTAAGTCCAGAATTCTGTTGTTCTAAAGTGAGATCTTTTTGAACATATTAAAAGTAAAAATAAGAGCTCACCAGTTGATTAAATTTACCTAAAATAAACTCTTTCTCCAGACTTGTGCCTTTTGCCCCCCCACACCAGCTTGAGAAGAGAACGTGTTGACAGCCTGACTGGGAGGCTGGAAAGGCAGGTGGCAAAGCTAGCAATGGACAAAGGAAATGGTTCCAGAAGAAAGTTATCCTCCCTTCCCAGTGTTTGGGGTGCCTGAAATCAGCAGCAATAAAGCTCAAGTGTCAGGAGCAGGAAGGATTTCTTTGCCTTGTGGGAAATGTAGCCTATTTCCAATGACTGGAAATTAATGCTTTTTAAGCTACTATAGCCCACAAATGTTGTCATTTCAGAGAATGAAACAGCCACAGGAAGTGGGCCACACAAGTACGCCTGGAAAAAGAGATGGATAGAGATTCAAGAAGTCAAAAAAATTGCCTAGAAAAAAAGGTCAATTTGATTTAGAGGGCATTTATTCCGATTTTTTTTGTCTTCCTTTTTTTAAGCTCTCTTTAACTTTGCATGGCTCAGTGGAGAACAAAGAGAAACAACATGTTTGGTTTATTTTCCCAGGATGTGAAATGCTTTAGCAAACAAAGCTTCCAATGAATTTAATCAGGCATTTGAAAGATTGCCCATATTGAAACCAAGCATCTCAATATAAATTGGGGAAAATATTTTCAAACACCCTTGATAGTTATCTTCTAAACTAAATATTATGGTATACCACCCCAAGCTCTTGGCAAAATCCTAAAATAACTGCAAGGAAAAAAAGTCTTTAACTTCTGTATTTGGGAAGTGTGTTTCCTTTTTTCATTTTGCTTGGTCCTTATATCAGGCATTTTACTAATTTGTATAAATCCCAGATGAGAAAACAAGGGTGTACATGTGAGATGGGTCAAATTGTAAATAAAATTGAGTGGATACGGAAAGTATTTAGCGAGATGGAAGACTTACTGTGTGTAAACAAATGGGGAAGATATTTATGAAAATCACATATGTATAGTAAGCTATGAATGCAGAGGTTATCAATTGAAACTTTTTTGTTTTAAAATATGTCTTGATCTTGCACGATTTGCTCAAGAAATACTAATTTGTGATCAACTATTTTCATTTTTTCTGTAAAATTAAGCCCCTAGAATCAACAATCACCTAGGGATTTGGTCAGTCATATTATTTTCCCTTAATTTGGATATTAAATATAAACTTTTTTAATGTATCAATAATAAAAACTTCAAACTAGAAGGAATTTAAGAGATCATCTCTTGCTACTCTGTAGTATTTTACAATTGACTTCAGTGAGTTCTCCATAATTAGTAATACTCAAGCAGATTCTGCAGTTCCACAAAGTGTATATGTTGTTGAAAGGATCCAGTTAGCTGTCAGTTATTTCCCTATATGACAAGCATGGGACAAGGTGATTTTAGAGCCTTTTTCCCAGTGCATGAGCTGTTTTGCAGTGTTACTAGCCAGAGGCCATCTCAGCCACAGCTTATCCATTTCCACTGGTAAGGAATCCACTACCTCAGGGAGACAGACCACTCCAGTTCTAAATAACTCAAATTCCTAAAGTAAAATGTTTTTCCTGACGTGAGTCTTTACTCTGCTTCCTGCCTACTACTTTGCTTTCCTTTTCTCAAGCCTCTCCAAAGGACAGTTTGCTCTTACTGATTCCCCCCCACCCCCTCAGCCTATGGCCGGTTCCATTTCCTCCTGAAAATGGTGATGATTTTAAGTATGTATGTGTGGGGCTAGTATTCTTAAAATAAAAATTAATGAAAAATTTAAAATAATTTTTTTAATTTTAATTAAATTTATTGAGTTGACAATGGTGAACAATTTAAAATGTTTTTTGTATAATATCCACTATTGGCTATGGTATGGGGAAAATACTCATTTCCTACTTGTAAGAGTATATATTGATAGAAAATTATTGGAAGGCAAAAATAGGGAGCAAAATAAACTACTACTGCATCTCCTCTTTGACTTAACAATCCCATTTCTTGGAATTTATCCTAAAGGTATACTTACAAATATGTTAAGAAATATGAATTCAAGAATGTTCTTGAAGCATTGGTTGTAATATCAACAATAACAAAACTCACAATAGTACATAAATAGTAACAAAAACAGGAAACAACCTAAATATCCACCATCAGGAAACCAAGTAAATTAGATATAGAAAACCCATATAATAGTATACATATACACAGTCATTAAAAAGAATGCAATGGTTTCTGCTAACAGAAAAAATATCTACAATACTCATTCTTAAGTAAACAATAAGTGATGCTTAGAATAGTGTATATAGTAAGTTCCCCATTTATGTGTAAATATATTATAGAAAGGCATATATATATAGTGCATGTATACACCCGTACTATTTCAGGAAGCACAATCCAGAAATTGTGTTAGGTGGCAATCTCTATGGAATAGAACCAAGATAAGAGAGTTGAAGGTGATCTGAGTTGAGAGCCTCACTTTATTTTTTATCCCTTTGTGCTGTTTTTCTTATTTACCATGCTACGTGATCGTTTTCATAAAAAAAAAAAAAACATTTTAAAACACCCTTTATTTTTAAGTTTTTGCCCACACACAGTATGCAAAGTCTTTCTGCAGCTTAGCCTGTTGATTTGACATTTCACATTCCCTTACCTGAAAGAATTATGTACTCTTCAGATGTGAACATTCCAGAAGCCTTTTTCCCTTTACAGATCATTTGTTAAAATGTTGAACAAAAGTCATATCAGCTCTGATCCCTGAGAACCTAACTGTTTACTTTTTCCAATGAAAAAATATCCATTTATCACTACACTTTATTTCCTATTTCAAAGCCAATTTCCTATTCATGACAAAACATTTTCCCCAGATCCACAGTTACACAATTTTTTTCCAATGGCTTTTGATGCAGAACTTTGTTAAGAGCTTTTGAAAGTGAAAATAGATTACATTTTCAGCTTGTCCTTTATCCACAGTCATGAATGCATATCCTTTCAAAGGAATATATGATGTGGTCAGCTATAATTTTCCCTTATGGAAATACTGTTTTTCCCACCATAGTTTAAATGTCCAGTGATTCCACTTTTATTTTTAATTTTCACTAATTTGACAACCTTCATAATTTGATAATTTTCATGAATATGAAATCAATTAATGCACATTTTCACAGCCCCTTCTGGATCTTTTTTCATAGATGGATGTTAAATTGATAATCAGTAAGCCATTAAAATGTTGATATTTGTCACTTTAGTTCCTCATTTTGCTCTCTGACGTGTGAACATTGAGAATCTTCAACCTTATCAGTATATACTACCTATTTCTGATTATTTCCAACTAGTTTGCCAATTAGACACAGAAGTTTAAAAAAATATTTGAAGGAATCAGAGTATTAGACATTAATCGTCTCAATAGATATTTATTGGGAATAAAATATGTGCCAGACGCTCTAATTATTGCTAGGAACACTATGGTGAGCAAAGTAGCCATGGTCCCTTCCATTATTCCATTATTAAGCTTATATCCTGATTGATAAGATACATTTATCACATTATCACAGACATGTTTAACACTAACTTTGATAAATGCTATAAAGGAAAAAGGAATACAAAGATCTGAGAGAACGTAATTCTTCGGGGAGTGAGGGTAGTACTGTATTGGAAAAAATGTGAACCATGTTCCAATAAAGGCTGAACAATCATCAGTGGGTACACTAAACTATTTAAGAGCCCTAGTATACTCGTCCACTTTCTTCTAGATAACCATTAAGGAGCTGGGCTTTATATATCTACTCTTTCCTAATCCAAATCCTGCTATGCTCCTGATCACTGTTGAGTTTTCCGACCAACTAACTAACCTTCTTTCTCTTTAACTCTCTTCCCATTTGCTTTATCCAAGATCAGGAGCTGGTGTTTCTCAAATGAGTGTGGTAACCGATCCCTCACGGTTCTTATGGTTTGGAAAACCAAACCTTGGTTTTCACACTTTCAGTCCAAGCTAACACTCAATTTTAAGTAAGCCATTTATAGTGATAACTCTGCAGAAAAACATGAAATTCTTGACCTTACATCTTTTTTTCTCATATCTGGCTTACTGCCATTAATTTTGTCCTTATAAAACCAACTTGGCATAAAAATCTTACCTTAAAAAAAATGTGTAGTCAAGTCTCAAACAAATAAAATATTCATGTATCTTCTGGCAGTTTTTTTAAAAATAATCTCTGAACCAGTATTTGATTCCTGGATATAGATTAACAAAACATTGTCTTCTATTTATAGTGAGAAATTGTCTATAATAATTGCTTTGAAACATATTTTCATATCCTTCTTTTATGGAGTGACATAAAAGGAAACTATTTTTCTACACTTTAATTTTCATATGAGATTCTCTGGATGACCAGCCAGTGGTGTTCCTAAATATTCTAGTCCTGATTAGACATGGCAGTAATGAATACATAGGAGAAAAAAATGGAAATTCCTATGTTCTAAATGTACCAAGGTTGATATTACATAATAAATGGTATTTAGACAAAAACTTCCCCTCTAAAATGTTTTCCATTTTCCTTCATCATATCCACCATTTACCAATTTCTTCTGTTCTTTCTTGGCCTATTGTCTCTTGATTTCCCATTCTTTTTCGTCTCTCAGTCATCAACCAACTAGGGCTTGTCCCCTCACGCTCAGATTATTACAAGAGCCACCCTTAGCTGCTCTCCTTTACCTTCTCTCTCTTCCTTTACCCAATCATCGCACAATGCTCCTGGATTAATCTTTCAAGCATGGTGCTCACCTGAGGGATTCATTATTGCTTCCAAGAGAAATTATAAATGTCTTAGCTAGCTATGTAAGGCCTTATCTTTCCTGGTTTATCTTTCACTGTCCTTTAAGTTCTTAGTAACCAGCTCTCTTTAACACCTATAAGCACTTAATAAATGTTGGTGAATTCATGAAAGAATGAAAGTGTGCTTTTTCTTACATATCCTATTCATTCCACCAGCAATGTCTTTACATTTCTTCCATATATACAAATCCTAAATTTCTATTAGGCTTGGTTTTATAAAGTTCACAGGACATCACCGTAATGTGACATCAATGGGCTTCACTCCTTGGCAACTAATGGGCCTCACCAATGGGCTAATGGGCTTCACTCCTTCTTGGGAAATAATGTTCCAGTAGATAGAAGATAAAAGCTAGGAGTGAACTCCACTAAATTTCTTTGGCTGGGCACAATAGAATATGGATTTGGCTATTTAAAAAAAGTAAAGCCTAAAAAATGTTATAGGCTCAGTCAGCATTGCAGTAATATCACTGATAACACAAATGTCTCTTTTGGGTTATGACTCACTCCTTTCTGACCAAAAATTTTAGCCAAAAACACAGAAAGGAAAAATTATTCAAAATTGCTTACATCAAACTGTAAATTATCTGCCTGGATTTGTGGGCACTGCTGCCTTCAAATAAAAGTGTGTAGGGATACAAGTAGAATAAGTTCAAAGGAATCTTTAGATGTGTGAAGAAATGTATACTTTATTCTCTTCCCCACCCCCAAGGAAATAGTACACAGCCAAATCTTTTTTTGTGGATAGACTGGGGGCATGTAGTTTAGGGTCATACATTTTAAGTTTGCTTGTATTTTAAGCGAGCCATTCAACTCCTGGTGTGTTTTGCAAAGATAATTATATCCTGCTCTTCCCACCAGTCCTAGAAGGAGACACCTCACCTTCTGACCTTTTCCTCCCCCAGGTATTTTGATGTGTGGATGGGGATGAGAATGTCAAGGCCCTCATCTCAGCTTTCATGTTATACCAGATAAAATAAATTTCCTCTCTATCCAGATTTAGAAAAATCTACCTTTACCTATGGTAAACCCCTTACCCAGATTTTGTACCACAGGAATGACCAGGGTGCCGTATAACCTTATAGAAATAAATCATTTCTTCCCACCCATTGCCATCTGAAGGATCCTTCTATGTTATAGCGGGTCATGTCACCCTTGGATGAAAAGCCTTATGTGGGACATCACATACAGATTTCCCATAAACCCAACTACTCAACTTCCCATTTAAGGCTTTTCACAATGTGGTTCCCACATACCTGACCAGCCTCACCTCTCACTACTTTCTCGCTTCATCATACCAGACTATTTACACTCCCCTGGACACTGAACGTGTCCTATGTATCTGCTTTTCTCATGCTATTCTCTCTATAGGAATGTCTTTTTCCCAACTGTCTTCGACCTGTTTCAGTCCTAAGCATCCTTGAAGTTACAACCCAATTATCACTTCCTTTGCAAAGCCTCCCTCAGTCCCACTATCAAAGTGATCCCTCCTCCATCTCCTCATATTTTACGAACACTTTTATCATGGAATCATGATAAATGCACTATTGTTTTATTTAAGCCACTGAAATTTAGAGTCTATTTCTTATAACAGCTTGGGCCGTACCCTCGCTGATACAATGAATCTAAAATTTTAAGGGATCCGCTGGCATTTTGAAGCAAACATACCACTTGCCACTAAATTTTCCTCCAGTATTCTTTCTATGCTATTGATAGATTTTCATTATATAAAATTTTTATGCCAAAATTACCCCAAATAATATAGAGCTTGTCCTTTTATTTTCCTTCCAGGTTGCAAATGTTGCATGGTCTCATCACACCTATCTCTCTCCTGTTCTGCCACATCCGTGTAATCTGATACTGATACCATCTCTTCAATTTAGTTGTTCAACCAGCCTTAATTTATAGTATCTCATGAAGAACAGCCTGAGCCATAAACATGAAAATTATGTTCACAGTTCATAGAGTTCTTAGTCCAGGGAATGGAAGGAAATACATCTAATTCAATAGGGTGAGTACAATCCTAGGGGTCTATACAAAATTGATGGAGAATAGAGAAGAAAATAATTAATTCTCCTTGAATTTGAAGGTCAGGTTAGATAGTAGTAAACCATAAGTCAGGGAGTGTTTCAGAGAAGGTAATGTTTGAAATGGGAAATTTCCCAGGGGACAATAGGATAAAGGGAGATCCAGGTAGAGGGAATATCCAGATACAAAGGTGCAGATATTAGTGGCAGCATGGGAACCTCAAGTTATCTATGTAGATGGATCTTAGGAAGCAAGGGAAAGCATAGCAGGTATAGGGCTCAATGCACAGGCCTGGGCCACGTCACAAAGGACCTGATCTGATTCACTATGTTAAGGCATTCAGACTTTAATATTTAAGGAGATATATATACATTAAATATACAGAGGGTACCAAAAAATGTATACACATTTTAAGAAAGGAAAACTGTATTAAGATTGTAATACTCAATATATACCGATAACAAAAGATGAATACAAGTTATGTTTGACTTCTGCAATTACAAGAGGTGCTCAAAGTGGTTACCATCAGTGTTCAGACACTTCTGATTACGGCAAACTACTGCTTGAGCAATGTTGACCAAAGTGTCCACTTTTATACATTTTTTAGCATCCCTGCTGTGTGTGTGTGTGTGTGTGTGTGTGTGTATATATATATGTATATATATATATACACACACATATATATACATATATAATATATAAAATATATAATATATAATAAATATATAGTATCTATATTATAAATATATAATATGTTATATATATTATACATATGTAACATATATAATATATATTATATATATAGTAGTTCCAAGCAGAGGAGTTACATAATTAGCTTTGTGTTTGGAAGAGCTTGAGATCAGAGAAAGAGACACCAGTTAAAAGGGCCTGGCAAGTAATCCAAGAAAGAATCAAGTTGCATCAAAACTTAGAGTCAAAGGTGAACCAGAGAAAGGAACTGAACTGGGTCCAGTTGAAAGTAGCAGCAAAAGGTCTTGGAGGTGGATTGTAGGGAATACCAGAGAGGACGACTAGGATAAGTCCTACTTTAGCTTTTAGTTCAGGCGGCTGGTGGTGGCAGAAGACCCTAAGACCAGCATTGGACAAGCTGAGTGGGAAGAATATGTGTGCTCATGTTGATCCCCCAAACAGCTTCCTTTTAAAGCTATGCTGGGGGTGGGGAGTCAGAAATAATAAGAAGGAATAGAGAGAAACGAGTCCACATAATCCTCTCATTCATTTGTTCTGATTCGAACATTCAAGTTTTTGGGATCATAGGCTTTGAAACTACAAAAGTAAACACTAATATAAAGAGAAAGACTCGTTTCCTCCTCATAATCTTGAACATACTTCTTTCTGGCTCCCAAATGGATGCCTTTCCAATTGGTTTTCTTCTGTTAAAGGTAGAATGGGAGAACTGGTACTTGTTAACTGTTAAATCTTTACATAAGTTACATTTTAATTCCCACAATAAACCCCCATAAATTGGTATGATTATCCCAATTTTACAAATGAGAAACCCAGAGCCCAGAGATGTTAGTGGACTTTCTCAAGGTCTCCCAGCTGGTAAGAGATAGAGGCAGCATATAAATCTACAATTGTCTCCTTCTAAAGTCCATGCTTCTTCCATTACAAGATGTTGACTCTTCGAGGAATATCTTGCCTTGAGAAATTAGGCTCAGGAAAGTAGTTATAAGGAAACAGAAGGGTCTCTCTCTGTCTCTTAAGCTGTAATGTGCTCTAAAAAGCATTCCTGTGCAGAAGCATTTCGGCCGAATGTTCACACTTAATTACAGAAATGATCACACTTATCTTATTCCACCCAAAAATACTTTTGAGAATTTGCTGAAGCTAAATGAAAAACTATCCAATCAAATAATAAGTGATCAAGCAGAAGAATATAATAGTTATGAAAAATCCCTCCCAAATCTATATGGAGTTTCACATCTACCAGCTGGGAGATACTCCACGTGTCTTTAATTGGACAGCCGGTCAACCTGCCAATACTAATTCAACCGTAGGAGAGGGCCTCAGTCCTAATTAAGCTGGGTAACTACAGAGGACAGGGGATTTCTCTTGGAATCCCTGCATTAAAAAATGAAAATGTTATTTAAAGCAATAACAAATACTATTTAATTGATAGATTATGTGGCATGCCTTCATCAGCATTTTCTCTTGGCACTTATGCTACCCAGCAAAGCATCGCAGGACCTTGCCCATTTTCCTGGGAAACTTCAAAGTGCCCTTCAGGTAACCATGGAAAGATGTGAGCAGTAAAAGAACTGCTTGGAAAGACGTTTGCGTTCTCTTAATAGCTCTAACCACACTACACAACATATGTCAAAATGTTAAAGAGAACAGAAACTTTTAATGCTTTGTGCAATGTATACAGCTCCTGAGCTTTGATGTTTCTGTTTCCGCCCCTTTAGTTGTACAAAATTGTCTGGTTTAAAAAAAAAAATCTTTTATGTCTCATTACTGACCTGTCAAACATCATTTTAACTTAAAGAGTAGCTGACACCTTGCAGTAAACCTTGAAAAGCCCTGTTTAAAAAACAATCTGCCTTTATGCTATACATATCTAGTATGCTTATGTTTTTATTACAGAGAACATGTCACAAAGAGAAATCTTATACACAGGTTTTTGTCAGAACAAATATAGCCACATAAGAGTGCATACTGGGTCTCTTGTGCTAATGCTGTCTCATATCTCAGGAGGTTAAAATGAAAATTAAGAGCCTTCGAAAAACTTAGGGATGTCAAAGACATCTCCACATCCTTTCAGGCCTCCCTTTCATACCCCTAAATTATTCTCTTAATACCACTTTTCTATTTATGCACTTTACAAATTTAAAGTAATTGCCTAAGTCTTAAATCAATTTTTCTCTTTACAATGAATTAAAAACTTCTCTCAGGTACCATGTCATTTGGCTCAGTATAGATTATTCCCCATCCACCACCACCACCGCCAACTCCCACATTTTATTTCATTGTTTTGCCCCTTCACCAGTTTTGCCCCTCTTGGGAACACTGTTTGAAGTGCTTCCCAACAGCCTCGCTGAGGAGGAGGTAACAATGCACAGAAATGCTGTGTGACTTAGTGAGCTTGAAAGATCTGGACATCAGAGGGAAGGAAGTGGCGGATCTGCATAAAAGAGGTTTTCTTCATGATTGAACTGAATGGAATTGTTTTGGAGGAAGTGATACATGTTCCCATTCACGGATGGGCAGGTTATACTGAAAAACAGAAGATAGCAGGAGCTACTATAATTGGACTCTCTCACAAATGTTTAAAAGCCACTGCATTATCATCATGGCACTTTTTCCATTTATATCCTGCAATTGTTAGTCATTGTTTATGAGAATATGGTGATATAAGCCTTGTGTTTTTTTGCCATTATGAGATTTTTTTAATTGGTGAAAACAAGCTGGAGTCATAGTTTGCAAAGTCAGTCTTGTGCAAAATACCAAATAATATTCACTGAGATGATAAATGAGGGTATTTTTTAAACAGCTCCCAAGAGCATATACTTTGAATACAAGTGCATTGCTTCTTATTAGAAACTATGAGTTAATCCATTTCTACTTAAAACTTTCCTTATTTTAGTTTTAGAATTCTGAATAAAAGGAAAAATTTTAATAACAGTGCTTATATTTGAGAAATTTTCTCTAGGACACTCAGTGGCAAATCTACCCCATTTTCTAAGCACTAGAATTCATCAGACCTCAAGATAATTTTCTCCTAAACCATCTACCTTTCCAACTTTGACAATATACTCTTACCCAAAAAGGGAACCTTTCAGTGATGTCAAGATCACTGCCTATGCTTAAATCACTGCTGGATACACTGCCTTTAACTGCCATATCGTGGAAGAAGTTTCCAAATCATCCCTCAATACTGCTTACAATGTAAATTTGAAGATTTCATTTTGAGTCAATAACTTTAACATTAAAGAATTTGTCAGCTTTATTTACGGTGGCCAAGACATGGAAACAACCAAAATGTCCTTCGATAGATAAATGGATAAAGAAGTTGTGGTATATATATACAATGGAATACTATTCGGCAGTAAGAAAAGATGAAATAGGACCATTTGTGACAACATGGATGGATCTTGAGAGTATAATGCTAAGTGAAATAAGTCAGACTGAAAAAGCAGAGAACCACATGATTTCACTGATATGTGGTATATAAACCAAAAACAACAAAAGAACAAGACAAACAAATGAGAAACAAAAACTCATAGACACAGATAATAGTTTAGTGGTTACCAGAGGGTAAGGAGGGAGAGGGTGGTAGATGAGGGTAAGGGGGATCAAATATATGGTGATGGAAGGAGAACTGACTCTGGGTGGTGAACACACAATGGGATTTATAGATGACGTGATGCGGAGTTATGCACCTGAAATCTGTGTGACTTTGCTAACAATTGTCACCCCAATAAACTTTAAAAAAAAAAATTTGTCAGACAAATGCTGTAGTGAAAAGAGCACAGTGAAGTTAGGTTCTAGGCGTGACTGTTGTGTTGCCTTAACCTATCTTATCGCCAGGTCTCTATGTGAAATGAGAGGGTTAGACTAAATTTCTGAGATCCCTTTAAATCTACATTTAACATTCCAGCAATCAATCAATTCATGAAGCTACAACCTTGGAGAGGTGAGTAAAGCCAGGTTCATATGCATGTTTTTGAAAAGTTCTGAGGTTAGACATTGAGGTTTTCATTCATTCATTCGTTTATTTTTCAGTTTCTGTTTTCGTTTTTGTTTGTTTTGCGTCATCTCTTTAGGCTCTGAGTTATAAATATTATTATATGTAATATTCCCAAACAATTCACAATGTAATCAATCAGCATTCTCATAGTTTTCTTCTTATATCTCCCTTTTCCCTTAGGTACTAAGAATATATTTTTAAAACAATGTTTTTCTAATTTAAAAAAAGAAAAAACCTAACTGCTTAAATAACATGCGTTTTTAACTATTTGAGAAATTAACATATCCATGATACAATTGTAAATTGGTGAATAAATGAATATATTAGTAATTTTTAAAATATCAGTTTAATTTTTAATTTTTTTAGTCTCTCATTATCTCTCTCTGAAACATACAAATACTTAACTACATGTGCATAGAGAATGTTTTATGGATTCCCAAAGGTGCTTTCTTCCAGAGTCCCTTTCCTCTCATCCTCTTTTTTAATGTCCATCTTCATATTTTTAAATCTAAATAAAGGTGCCCAGGGAATTATAAAATGATTTACTTTTGCTCTCTTTCCTATAAATATGTCCAAATATTTAATTTTATGATTATTAAGTATCAATTGCTTCTGACATAGGCGACTTAACCTACATTATTCTTGCATTTTTCTGTTAGACATTTTCTTTCACAGGAAATCTGCTTAGGATGGAGATCACATGTTGTACGTCAATAACATGCTAATAAATTTGGTTCTCTTTTGCTTCTTTATAATTATTGTACTTCAACTGTCACCTTATTAATTTCAACACTTCATTTTCACTTACTGCTCTTTCTCTAACTCTAGATAAATTTCTAGGAAATATCAAACACTTACTTCCTTCTAACCAAAAAATGAGACACTAGAGCATGCTATAAACTCCCCAGGCAGAAACTCACTGACAATGGGAAGAAGGCACTGAAAGCTTTCCATAGTCTATAAGTAACTGTACGTGATGATGTTCTACTTTATATCTACCTTGTGCAACAAGGGAAAATTGTTGAGAATATAAAAATAAGAGTTAATTTCGATGGAAGTAAGCATAAGTTGATAGAATTTAGGTTTTTAAGGAAGATTAGAGGGAAGTAAAAACTAGTTAAGGAAAATTAATGTCAATCATCGTTTCAATAGCCTTGGAAAATAATAGAAAGATGTACTAGGTAATATGCTGGTGACATCAGAGCAGATGATCAAATCATCAGCACATTTATAGAGCTGTACATGAAAAGCAGAAGGTCTAAGAACCTGAAGACTATATGCCAACCTCCCCTCAGAGCCTGGTTGCTTCATTGCTATGCTGCTGGTGTTGTTTTGTATCCAGAACAATGAACAAGCACAAGTCCTGACATAATCAAAACACAACTTTGTTTTTGTGTCTAGTTGTGCCTTTAAAATGTATTCAGTCGTGGTAATCTTCTTCTGATCCTGACGAGACCTTGAGCAATCCCATGACGTTAATGATCGCGTTCAGGTGATAACAGTCTTAAAGTCAGCTAAGTTGCAAATGCAGTTTCAATTTGGTAAGTAAAATGCCAAATCTTATGTAACATAATTCTAAACTTCATGTAGTACTAAATATACTCTCTTTCCAGCTGGCTAGAAGCTGTAAAGTCTGTTATGAAACAGGTGGTCAGCTTTTTCTTTGCTTCCCCTTTTCGCCCACACACTTGGACCTTCTTCTTTGACTTCTCAGGTTGTCTACTCCTCACAGACGCTTGCTGTTAGTCTCTCATGTTCCCCTCTCAAAAGGATGCAAAACAGGTCTTCTCCTGCATGGGGAGCCCACATCTGTCTGGTTCACTGAAATCACTATTTGCACCACACTCAATAGAAGTGGACTACTATCTAAATGGAATGTGTGTCCCTCTCTCTGACATGAATTAGGCGTCTTCTAATGATGCTTTTTAACCACAGGGAACATATTTCAAACGTTTGGATGACCTCCTGGAAGCCACCATCATTAGGCTTGAGGTGAAGGAGGTAGCACCCCAACTCCTCCCTCTTTGGGATAAATAGGGGCTGACAACAAGCAACAGCACTCTGAAAAGAGATATCTTCCCCTCTCATCCTTTCTTTCTTTCTTTCTTTCTTTCTTTCTTTCTTTCTTTCTTTCTTTCTTTCTTTCTTTCTTTCTTTCTTTCTTTCTTTCTTTCCTTCCTTCCTTCCTTCCTTCCTTCCTTCCTTCCTTCCTTCCTTCTTTCTTTCTTTCTTTCTTTCTTTTTTTTTTTAATTTCTAAAGGGTTTTAACACTATCTGACTGGTTCTGGCTCATCTTGGAAATTTCCTCTTTATATTCTAACACATTAGATACTCATATACATCGTGGCATGATACTTGGTCAAAATATAAATTTTTGCACCCAATTACCAAGTCCCAAACAGGGCTTCTGTCTCTGGAAGCCTGCTCATTTGGTTCAGTCAGTTTACAGGGAAGGAGCAGCATTTGTTAATGGCTATAGACCCGAGTTAGCAAACTCAAGTTCTTCTAGCCAGGAACATCGAAGAATGACCCTGGCCAGGTGGAAACTGCCGTATAGTAGGAGAATGTGCCCATTCAGAGGGATAGATGCCACTTGGCTGTTGTGAGTGCAGATATCATACTTTCTAATTCTTCAAGAAAAGTTGAAATTCCAGATTTTTAAGGTCAGTCTACTTTTTTTTTATTGTAGGCTTAAAAGGTTATAAAAACTCTGTTCAGACCTTAGTCTTAGCTTAGTGAGCCAGAATCTGATAGAAAACCAGCAGTTTGTCATCTTTATGGACAGCTGTGCCCTCAACCATGTCCAGCTGTCTTTACATTCAGGAGTTTTGCAACTAGGAGATAAGATGAGCAAATCAAACTCCTACTGTATCCTGACAATAAAGCTCAGTGTAGAAACGTGGTATTCTCTTCATATACAAATAATACAAACAATTAAGACACCTTCAGTGAAAATCTGGAAAAGGGTGGGGTGGTGGGTAAATGTACTTTTGTTGTTCATCATGGGAGCTATTTTTTATCATCCTTGCGCATTCACAAACAGCCAGATGAAGAAAACAAGCAGAACAGGTTTCCTTTCATCACACTAATCCTGGACTAAGCATACTGCTCTTCCTGCTTTGCTTTGATTGTTCAAGTATTGGTGGTGATTTAAGTGTTGATGTTCATTATCTACCAGAGGGATTACACCCCCTTGGGGGGTTGCATTTGCAACCTAAATTTAAAACTTTGTTTTCAGATGCTTTGAACCGATGAATCTGCTGAATCTCAGATGCCATCCCAAGAGTTTCAAGTGGAATATTATACTATGTACAGACACAAACCTCCACACCCATTACACACACACGCACACACACGCACACGCACTTAGGGGAACAATGATGTTTAACGCAATGCCACATAGGTCATGGTTACCGAGGGTTCATTTTACTGATCTGTCTACTTTTGTTTATGTTTGACAATAAAATGTTGAAAATACAGTCAAGACGTGGTTATAACAAATAACTATCAATACAGTCAAAATATCAGATTATTGGACAAAAGTAATTTTTATTTGCAAATAAACTCATTATAATTACCTTGCCATGAAAATTGCATTGGATATGTAATGTTGAATTATTTCTCCCAAAGAGATGCTGACATAGTTACGCTTTATATTGGTTTACAATTCAATAGACAGAGTAACTTGAGTTTTGATGTGTTTTGGATCGCTATTTACTGTGTAGACAGAAATTTTTAAGGGTATTCCCTACTGTCCATGTAATTTTTCATTACTGTAAAATGCAGTATAGTACCAGGGAGAAAATGGGGGCTCAAAAATATTTATTAAATAAAGAAATAAGTGAATAAATAGTAGCTAAAGCAGAATACTAATGTTATACACGCCTTACTTCAGGTTAGTTTGAGTTTAGAGTATGAGAAAGTATATCTTGGGGTTGTTGATCACACACTTTGAAAGTTACCATGACTCCCGCATACATGTACATACATATCTAACAGAGACATGTGAACATTAGTAAAAAGATTTCTTTGCCTACTTAGTTGTTGAGTTAAAATTTGTTGAGATGTATTTATACACAACATAGTATCAAATGGTTTAAAGCCCAAATTTTTAATCCATACAAGCATGTGCTAATTCATGGCACTGAATTTGTAATGTTTGAGGAAACAACTGCACATGTGAATGGCACATACCTAAACAATAAAATAAATTCTATATCTCCATTTCTACAGCTTTAAATAGCTTGCAACAAGTTTAAAAAACAAACAGCTGGGCGGGGCGGGCTGCTGCAAAGCAGAAAAGGTTGGTTTAAACATTTCATTCTTACAATTTCTTCAGATTTGAGGTATTGAAGGGAAAGATATTTTTATTAGAGTCAGGAAATGGAAAGGAGGAAACTCAAGCCAAAGCGTTGTCACATTAAAAACAGACCCAACGCTTCTTGATTTCTTCCAGTTTTTCCTTCAAGCAAGTCAAAGATGTCTTACTTACTTGAAGAAATCACACTGCCTGAGATATGTTTCATTTAAGAGCCAGAATATTAGAAAAGGCCCAGAAACACCTCTTAACTAGCAGCAGCTTCAGGAAAGAAGGAGATACCTATGACAGCACGTTATCCGAAAGCTATGAACAATAGAGATAGTCAAGAAAATTTGGTTAACAAGCATTCTAGGAAGGAATATAAATATTTGCTAAAGTCAAAACACATCTTCCAGAAAGACCTTTTCTACTTCAGGAGAATAACCTACATGTTTATGGCAAAACACCACCAAGAACCAGGAGTTTTCCCAATAAGTCTGTCATTAAAGGAATTGGTGTTGTTATTGACATCCAAGAAATTTTTTTGGTGGGCAATATTTCCTACTTGACTGGGTCCCGGGAAATGTTCCTCTACTTAATTCATAAACAAAAACTTAAATTAGAGTTTGACAGCTGGCATTTTGTAGGTCCTCATTCAAATGCAGCTGAAGTAAGGCAAACATGGCAAGTCTCTGTTAAAAGGGACAATAACACCCTATGATCTTGATGACATTCTCCTTCAAAGACTTCAAAGCTTCCGATAAATAATGTCATGAGCCATTCCATAGACAGGAGACAGATAGGGAAAAAGATACCATTCTCCTTATTTCATGGGAATAAAATCTGAAAAGATGAAAAGAGAAGTGACTTTGCATCCCTTATGTGAAAAAGCACTATATAATCTGACAGGATGCATCCAACCACAATGTGCTTAATTGAGGCAAAACTACTTGTTTTCTTATTTACTTTGATAATTTTGGCAAAAAACAAATTGTTTCCTTGAATTTCCATTTCCCTTATAGTTTCCTTCTCTAATCTAGCCTCCAGACTGCTTACCAGGATTTAAAACACAATCTGGTCCTTTCATTATCTCAATTAAAATCTTTAGTGGATTTATATGATCTGCACTGGATTAACTAAAGGATCCCCTGAGTGGCATGTTTCAGTTTATGCCATTCTTCATTCATTTATTCATTAATGCATTCAGTCATGCATTTTTTTCAACAAATATTTCTCCCTACCACAATACCTATACTCTAACCATACTAAGATGTTCAATATTACTTGTACAATTTAATAAGACTTCTATATTTTCATATTATCTTAGTTTGTTTCTCCTACTGGAAATGCTTTTATTCTTGTTCATCAGACAAAAGAAAATTCTAATTCATATCACCATGAAATTCACACATTTTGTTTTTAGAGAATCAATTCTTAGAAATTGCCTAAGAACGCTAGTCATTTCTTCCTCTCTGCTCCTATAATAATTTATCCATGTCACCAATAGGGTACTTATTGTACTATAATTAGTTGAATATATGTTTGTTTCTTTTACTGCATGTCAGGGACCATGGTATGCTGATTCATGTCTGTGATTTATGTGCCCAGATTGTTGCCTGAATACTTAATGAGCATTTGTTAAACTGAAATAAATTAGATATAGATACTTACAGAACTCACTATTTCTTCGACAGTAAAGATTTTTGCAGTCAGGAAGTGCATTTACATCTCTGTACTAGAAGGTGTGAACATTCACAGCAAATAAAGGAGACAGGTCTCAATTTGTATTTGCTAATAATTAGAAGAGAAGGGAAGACAAGTAGATATCAATAATGCAATTCTACATCCAGTGTAGTAGTTATGTTGAAACCTGATTCAAATAAGGGTCCCTGTTCTTACTATCATTCAATATTGCCCATTGAGAAGTATTTCATTTTCTTCTGAGGTTAATGTTATTCTTTCTAAATTAATCTTCTATTTGTACCATATGAAATATGTGTACAGCTTTAGCACTTATATTGAGGTTCTCTGTTTCAAATAATGTTGGACATGATTATCAACACGAACACTATAACATATATATGCCTCTTACTACGAATTTAGAGTTAAGCAGGATTAACCTTCTTTATTACAATTGCTCTGAGGTACTCAGATGTTTTAAGAGGGCAAATCTACACATAAGTAATTTTGAATTTCTAAATGAACCTTCATGACCAGACGACTAAATTTTCCTCATCCCATTAGAGAGGAATGGATGGTCCTATGCCTTGACAATGGTTGTGACTTTATACCTGAGTTACTCTTTGAAACCAGTTTTCAATGATAAATAGAACAAATAAGTTTGTAAAACTAGTTGATTCCCCATGATTGTCCTGTGGAATTTCATCAAAGTAATGTTGGCCCATGTGCCAATATTGTATGTGGTATGCAGTCCAAACTAAAGTAAATGGAGTAATGTGACTTCTCTTGAGATGCATATGGGACAATTAATAAACTTAATTAACCTTTTTAAACTCTAGAGTGACATAAGGTACTAAGAATCTCTGGCTTCAATGCTGAGTTTTATTTGTCAACATACCAATGATATTACCATATTTGAATCCAGAGCATTCCAGGTCATTCTGAAAGAAAGCACACAATGTGCTGCAGTAGGATATAAGGGTGATTGGGCCATTTACCTTTAGATATAAACAGTAGAATTTCCTTAGATAAATGTGAGGCAATGTGAGTGATGTGCTGTGATATGTAACGAATGGTTGTTTATGGAAGCCAACAAGTTCTAGAAGAAATATCTTTTGGAACACCAATATATGGGTCACATGCCAAATTAATTTTTTACTCTGCTGTAACATGCTTGGATTTCAGTTCAAGGAAGGAAGAATAAAACATCAGATAAGGTTGTGTAGGAATTTTACATTTCAGAGACAGCCTAGGTAAAGAAGTACATCTCAAAAGATGGCTTCAGAGAGAGGAGTGATTTCTGAATATTTTCAAGTTTCCATAAGAGCATCACTCAGTTTTTCTCTACACATACAAAATTCACTGAGAAGATCTGGGGGAAGGAATGACGCAGCTTGGGGGAGGAATTCTCAGTCTGCTTAGTAAATCTGCTAACTTTGAAAATCTACTGGGGTCTCCAGAACATAGATCTAGTAAACACAGAATGAGAAATTTTTTTTATATATATATTTTTTGCATTACCTTTGAGAAAACACTGATGCAATTATATAGATATATATATAATATATATACATATATATAATATATATACATATATAATATATATAATTGCATATTTATATATATATAGCATATATATATATATGTATTAAAATATGTATATATTAGAGTCCCGCTCATGCACATACCTTTATTATCGTCTTTCGGCTCATCTGAGACAGACAGATTTGTATTAGCAGAAAAAAAGTTCATTCTTACTAAGCACACATCACTTATCCTTAAGATAATTTAACTACTCAAGTAATCTCATGGGCAAACGGAGACATTTATAATTGGTTGAAAGAAAAAACCTATTTTGAATAAGTTATTACACTAAGGAAGCGATGTAAATAAAATGTGTATAAGCAACACTAGAGGATGCATTCAGAGTTAGAGAACATAATACATTTGTTCTCTAAAATTTTTTTAAATTTTAAAATTTAAAAAAATTTTTAAAAATTTTTCTATTGAATAGTACAAACATAAAATTGTTTTTCCATCTTAGTGGTTGCTTTGAAAATAAGTATGCCTACCTCAGTATTGATCAGTTATTTCCAGGGTTTTTCGTCTGTCATATTCCTAAAAGTTGCTAAAATTTATTTCTTTCTATGCAAAATTATTTTGGTATACTTCACATGTATCCCAAACTTCAGTGCCATTTGTTTATCATTAAGAGACTACAGTGAATGAAAAATAAGAAAGGAGAAACATTCCATTTTTAATGCAGTCACACAGAACTCTTTAACTCTTTAGAACTAAGAATTTTTTGGTCCATTAATAGAACAATAGCACACTTAGGCTTGAAAAATATATATATATTTATACATAGATAGATAGATAGATAGATAGATAGATAGATAGATAGATAGATAGATAGATATATGCAGCAAAAAAGTGGCAAAGCCACAGTATTTCTGAAATGAGATATCATTAGTTATACATTCTGTCTCAAACTCCATGCCAATTTTCTCCTTGACAAACTACAGATAGATATTTTGTGGCTCAATAGTTTATGTAAGAAGCAATAAATTTGGGGCAAGATTACTCTGCTAAGGACCAATGTTACAAAGTTGGTTGAATCTTGTCCTTGTGAAAGCCCATTTGTGACAATGTCTATCCATAATGACATACTTTTGTTGATTTTTATTCAGCTTTATACTCTGGGTGAAAACTAATGGTCAATATTAGCTGAGTAACTTACTGGTACTGCCTCTGGTGCTGTACAAGGTATGATTAAACAAAATGGTGAATGTTTAAATTTAAAAAAAAATTATTACAATAAAAAACACATTGCCATTAATCCCCTCAAAATACTCCCCCTCTCTTCAAACAATAATCCCTCTCTTCAAAAACTTATCCCATCATTCTTGCCACTTTCTGAAGCAGTTCTGGAAGACCTCTTTCGTGAGTGTCTTTAGTTGTGCTGTCATGGCTGCCTCGATGTCCTGAATCTATTCAAAACATTTTCCTTTCATGGTTATTTAGGGAAGAGCCAGAAGTTGCACGGTGCCAGATCCAGTGAACAAGGTGGATGAGGACACACCGTAATGTTTTTATTTGACAGAAATTGCTGTAGCAGAAGCAATGTGTGACACAGAGCTTTTCTGTTGTGATCAGAAAATACGGTAAATGCTGCTGCTGAGTGTCATCCAATGGAAATACAGGGATCTTCAATACGGGAAGTGGTGCGTTGAACCTTAGTAACAGTGTGTGACAAGATTCGACTTGTTCAGTGCAGTTAGTTGGATGTGAACTATAGTTGAGAGAAGGTGTGTTTTAAAGTGTGCCATAAATCATCCTCCATCATGACAATGCACTGTGTCACACATTGCTTCTGGTATGGTAATTTCTGTCAAATAAAAACATTATGGTGTGTCCTCATCCACCTTATTCACCGTATGTGGCACAGTGCAACTTCTGGCTCTTCCCCAAAGTAAAAATGATTCAGGACATCGAGGCAGCCACAACAGTGCAACTAAAGACTCACAAAAGAGGTCTTCTAGAACTGCGTCAGAAAGTGGCAAGAATGATGGGATAAGTGTGTTTAAAGAGAAGGGGAGTATTTTGAGGGGAATTAATGGCAATGTGTCTTACTGTAATAAAATTTTTTATTTAAACATTCACCATATTGTTCGATCACACCTCATATACAGATCTTGGAAGAGCCCTAGCTCTTCTGGGAAAATAAGGTGTGGCAGAAACGGCCTCCCAACTAATCAAATAATTTTAAAGAGCCTAAAAGCTTTCTGTGTTCTAATTCCACCAATTTTCTCTCTACATATTTCATTAACTTGTTTAGTCAGCATAAATATGTCTGATATTGAGAATATAATGTTCCTTCTATATTATATGCTTATGACAAGACTATGTCACACAATATCAGGACTCTCAAGGAGATATTGGTTCTACTTACTAACTATTAATAGAAAAGAGTGCTTAAAATCATTTACTTTAAAACCAACATTATTTGGGTCAGTTATCTTTCAAAATATAACTGATCATAATAACACCATAAAATAAGATAAATAATTTAGTTACTTCAGCATACATTTGTAACTAATTAATCCTGTCAGATTCAAGAAAAAAAATCGTTTCTTAAAATTAGAAGTGCATTTGCTGAGATTTTTTTTTTTTTTCTATAGTCATGGTGGGTGTCTGAAAATGTTTGGGTCTAATTCATCTTGGTCACATTTTATGGTGAAGAACTTTGGAAACCTAATAATTAATTTGTTCATTTGTTGAAATAGACTCAAAAACTATTTCTTAAGTCAACTCTTAGACCTTCCTATACTACTGGCCCACCTCAACATGGTAATTGAGTGGCTACCAAGTCAAGTTGTCACAAGAGATTTTCAATCATCCTGTTCAGTTAGTTGATTTTTAAAATACAGAATCTGTCTTTATCAGTAACAAGGAATTGTTATTGCCAGAGAACGTACTTTCAAACTGTTTACCAGCTAACTTCTATTAAAAGCCTTTTGAAAGGAATTTCATTTCTGGAGAGTGTTTTGAAAAACAAATTGCATGTCTCTCTAACAGCTTCATTTTTAACCCCTGAATCATGCCCTACTATCAAAAAGCTGTATATTTAGACCATATTTTCTTAGCCTCTGACAAGATATTTTCTTCATTGTACTTTGACATTATAACCTTGGCTCACACTAATGGATGCCCTAAAAAATGTTTTATGAAATGACTACTACAGTTACTTAATAATGCTATTAAAATGTCACCCACTACATAACCCAGAATCCCCTATATAAAGACACACTCAAGACTTAGGCCTTTGTGCTTGACCTTACAAACAATTAGCATGTCTTCTCCTTAAGTGATAATATGATTCCTGTAAACTGATCACAGCAACTTTTGTTTCAACTGTCAAGAAGTTGAAGACTTAAATTTATTAACTGAAGGTATGTGACTATTAAAGCCTTTATAGTATGCATTTCTGAATTCTAAATTTTCTATTACTTTGCTTTTTCTCTTCTATATTTTTCATGGTCTTGAGTTTTTAATCTATGCATGTATTTCTGGGTTTTGTGTATATCACTGAAAGGCATTCCAAAACATTTTGTTGAACAAGATGGGTCCTATCTAAAGAGAAAGAAAAATAAACAGATATCTTCTAACATTGCAAAAATACTGAAAAGGATAAGAAAGGGGGAGAAAAGATAGGTGAGATAAAGTGGTGATGGGAAAATTGTTAGAGCACTAAAGGTGAGTAATATGAAGGTAGTAATTAGCTAAATCAAAAGTGAAGAATATTAAGAAACATATATAATAAGATTGAAGAAGACTGACAAAAAGGTGAAAAGAAATACAGACTAGAATGCAGTAAATGAAAAGAAGTATAAACCAAAAAGCAGAAGTCTGCAGGCAGGGCAAGAATAAATTGAGTACTTTGACACACACAGCAGCAGGAAAACCATTCCAGCAACGTGCCAGCGAAGCACTCACGGGCTTTTCTGCATCATCAGTGCAGTCTTGGGGGGGCGGGGGGCGGGACGCAAAAAGGTCAGGTCGCCAGCTTTCATGCCATCATTTACATAGTTGATTTTAATGTGTGTTACATTCACAACAGTTCTCAAGACATCGCCAAACATTTAAAATCCACCGGTTACAAAGTTACTCTTACTTAATATTCTCAAATCCATGAATTTACTTAATTAATCAATAAATTCAAAGTCAGTGAACATAGCTCTTTCTCTCGAAATGCTGTAAGAAGTGACCCCCAGCAGAATTCAGAAGAATGAGGATGAGCTGGTGGAGGAGACCATGGTGAGGAGGATAGGGATGCGCCTTTCACCAGCCTGACTGAGGCAGCCGGTGCTTCTCCCTCATAGGCTCTTCCCAGATAATGTACTTGCCTTCCCTTTTCTCTCGCAATACTTTACTTTTGCCAAGCCTATTAGTGAGATACTGAATTACTAGAGCAGTGGTTGTCAAGTGTGGTCCCCAGATCAGCAGCAATAGGGTCATCCGGTAACATGTTACAAACCGAAATTCTGGAGCTCTACCACAGAAACACTGAAGCAGAAAATCTGGGAGTGGGGCCCTTGCAATCTGTGTTACAACAGTACAACAGGTATTCATAACACATGATAAAGTTTGAGAACCGCTAGATTAGAGGAACACATGGATGTAAGGAGCAGGTAGTTGTCTGCTCATGCACAAGTGTATTAAATGCGAGATGATAATAACAGGAACAATGGCAGAGTGAGAAAAGAAGGAGCCAAAACTGCAGAAAAAGATGTCACTAAGAAAGTGACATCTTTCCATTTCCTTAGAAGCCCAAATGTGGGTTTGAGTATTCATATTTTAAATATATTTTTTAATTTACTATTTGTACATCAGCATCTATGCTGTTTCATTCTTGGTTTGTACTGAACAAAACTGGCACTAAGACTTCACGTTCTTTAAACTTTCTTAACTCATTATCCTCATACAGAGAGCATAACTCATCCTCAGTTCCTAAGTTATTCTGCAAGTGATCAAGTTTCCTCTTAGTTTTAGCTCCATACAGGGATCAACATCACTGGTGCAATTCAGTCACCCCTGAGGTGAGACTCTGCAGCTGTTTAAACAGTGCACTGCCCATAACAACACGCCAGTGTAGGGCAGGAAGCAAAGAAGGATTCTATTTCTAATTGAACCTCTGGTGGGAATTGAAGTAGGTGGTATTTGATTTCTTGAACTAGAATTCATCTGCTTATCATAAACTTTTCAGTGGCACCTTTTCTCTCTCCCTCCAACTACTGTCACTCTTAAAATCACTCCCACCCCTGCAATTACTTCTTAATTATGGTCTTTCAATTACTAACTCTGGTGCTATCATTTTTTAAAGCAAGTACCTTTCTCATTGAATTGTCTCCATACAGCTAAGGGGAGGAAATTTAAACCTGCTTCATTATACTAGAGACAATTTAGAGAAAAATAATGCAGATGATTCATAAAAAGAAGGGCTTAAATAGTATATTATTTGGCCGGAATGAGAGCAGATTCATGGGTAGACTACCCACATAATTCTCACATTTTAAATCTGGAAACTTTACAAAAAAGAGGGGAGGGATGACTCTTATAGATTTTGCCAGGACAACAGACCTGAGCTGGGACTGCCTGAGGCAAAAAAGACATGCTCAGTCCATGACTAGGAGACTGGCTGACTTCATGAAGGATTTTAACAAGAAAAATATTTATCACTTATTCACCTTACTCATGGAAGACCAAATAAGAATGAAAGCAGAACAGATTTTTGGTTGTTGTTGTTTATTTATGTTTATTGAGGACCCTACTATCACTGGGCTAATTATCTAATTATTAGACACGTTTACATGAACTAAACTTTTCATTATTAAGTTATTAGACATGATCCATTCATCTTGACTTTCAAAATATTAATTGCAAAAATAGATACTGGGGGATGTGTAGAGTTACCATCCATGAGGACTCGCTGCCTCGGTTCATAAGTAACTGTCCTGAAGCACAATATGAGCTCAGTTAGTTTCTGTGGACTCTACTAAAATTACGCAGTTATAAAGTTCTCTGAAAGCATAAGACTAAGATAGTCTTTCCAGATTCCCTCCTTATCTACAGAGCTCAAGGTATCTTTCCTGTTCTTTGGAGGCCTTCCATATGTAACTTCTTCAACTTCTCTATACACTGCTGAGGATTGGATTATGGAAAGCCACTCAAGAAAATATAGGCAAAGTAGTTTCACATTGCTTTGTTGGTATTCTTATAATATATCCTTACACACTGTTCTCTGTAGACCTTTTGCCTTTAAGCACTCAGGATCTCTACATGCTGCAAAACCTAGCATTTATCTGATGGATCACATTTAATGATGATATTTGATATCATCAGGTTTAATCATAAAATATGATACTATCAGTATCTTGGATTTCAAGAACAAGAATTATTACAACATATTAGGAAGGAAGGAAAGAAAGAAGGAAGGGAGGGAGGGAGGATATATGGCAGGGAAATATTTCTAAAACAAAACTTCCCCAAAATATTTTATGTCTTTAAGAAGTACTGAATGTAATATCAAATTTTGTTATATTTTCTTATTTCATCCAGATCTCTTGTTGTAAGACAAGACATTTAGAATTATAAAGGATGTGGCACATACCTCCATAAAGTGAGAAATATCAGGTTTAGTAATAAATTATACCTCTATAAAAACATTCAGGCAATATAGCTGATCAATTCAGTGACTTCAAAATTTAAAAAAAAAAAAACTTTTTTATTAGTGTCAAGAAGTCAAAATAAATTGTTGAGAGTTTTTTTTTATTTTGTTTTGTTTTGGTTTTTTTGTTTTTTGTTTATTTGTTTGTTTTTGCCTCTTAGTCAATTGACATAACATTGACTACCTATATCCTAGGGGTCTTAACATACACACTATGACCCAACATGCACTATTCTTACGTATACACTTCCCTCTTTTCTCATAATATTGCATGCAACTTATGACTAGTGCCAAATAGGAGATAAAGAGAAATGGGTCCCATACAGCGTCCCTCATGAGGAGAGATCAGTTCCATCTGAAATGTTGTTGGAAAGCTTCACAAAGTAGAGCATTGCTGAATGGAGTACATTCTATAGAGATAAGAAGAGAGAAGTGGGAGGTCATTGAGCAAACCAATTTTCCTAAAGTGGAAGATTTAATTTGGGGTCGTCGTAAGAGAGAAGGTCAAACATTGTACTGAGCTGAGATTTCCAACAGATAGATTTGGACTTTATCCTATGGAATGAGGAAACCACTGAAGGTTTGTGGAATGGGATTTCAGGGTCCATCAGAATTAGTCTGGTAGCAATGTACAGAAGAGAATAATTGTGGAAATAAATAAACCAGTATGGACTTTATTGAAGTCATCAGGGTGTGAGGCTAATGAGGATCTAAATGAGACTAATGGTAGTAGTGGTGGGAAAGAAAAGCTTAAATGCAAAATATAGTGCAATAACATCACCCAGATGATGTTATTACTGACTGAATATGAGGTCTAATAACGAGCAAAGCATTTAAAAATTCTAAAGTCTGAGGCTCCCTGACTGGGACGATTGAGGTACCACTGATGGAAACAAGCAAGTTTGAAGACAAAGAGCATGCTGAAACATGGAAATGGTACATGAGAGAAGAGAGTTCAATATATAGCACGTTAAATATGCCAGTTGTTAGGAAATCCCAGCAAAAATACCAAGTACACAGTTGATGATGTGAACTTGTAGAGATGTGATGTTTGATGCTGAGGAAATAGATAGGATCTTTGATATACAAAATGTATATGAAATTGATCAGATCTTTGATATACAGATTTTTTTAGAGTGAGTGTATATTAAGGACCAAATAGGCCACAAAGAGAAACCTGGGGCAGAAAAAGAAAATGGATCCAGTAAAGGAGGCAGAGCAAAGAGAGAACTGTGAATCCACTCAGAAAAATAAAGCATACTAAGTATTTCTGAAATGGAATGGGAGGTAATACAGGGAATTGGTTAATAGGTATAAGACCGCTGTAAGAACAAGAAAGGGATGCTGAGCTCACATAGAGATTAATCATTGCAGGAAGCAGCTACTGTCCTAGGTCTGGGAAAATAAAGGAGAAAAGGTGATAATGCTGGAACCTAGAATTTGAAAGAGAGGCCCAATAGAGCTGATGGTGAGTCCTTTGGAGAAAGTTCCTTGAAGCTGATTTTCACACCTCTGTCTGGCAGTTTCCAGGAACTCAGTGGAGGGGACATGTCTCAACAGATGCCCAGAAGAACATGTCCCCGTGGGTAAGGGAACATAGGGGGATCTCATACTCCATCCTTTCATGGAAACACTTCTGGTTACCAACAGGTGCTGGAAGTTGCAAAAGAAGCTGGAGGCTGGAGCCAACTGTCTCCTGTTGCCGGAACAATGCTGCTATGGGCTGGATAAACAGAAAGAAAATCCTTTCTCCTCTCGCACCTTTCAGCCTCTCTCTACGGCCCTCTACTGGCAGAACCTAACAGGAAGCCAGCTGGTCAGGGAATCTGGGAAAAGTTATTTAGAGAGTTCCATCCAGGCTCAGATTCAATAAAGCCGTGTAGAAAAGGTTTCTTGGAGATGAGAGACAATAAGTAGCACATCTAGAGAGGAACGTGTTACAGAAGCCAAATGCAGAATGAGGTTTCAGTAAGAAAGGGGAGGAGAATTCTAACAAATGCTGGGAATAGTTCGAAGAGAATGAACTAGGCAAAGACCTTTGAGTGGGTAATTAAGTTAAGCGAAGGGTTCTTAAGTGGGTAAGTGTTGCAGCAAATTCTCATAAAAAACGGTGACTACTTTAATGTCAGCATAACCTGTTATGTCAATTTTCCCATTACTTTAAGAATTTTTAAAATATTAAGTAAAACTTTCATTATCTCTATAGGGGACAATAAATAATATTCAAAAATATCTGTAACAACAAAAATGATGTGTATTTCAAATGAAAGTATTAACAATGAATTATAAAACATTTTTTTATCATTTTATGAAAATTGCTCATTTGTCCAAGATATACATTTATAAATTATATTCATCTCTACTTTTTTTTATTGTCACAGTACATTTAAAAAATTTTTATTAAATTCCTTCTGGGTCATTGAAAAGATATGAGTAGCCCACATAGAAACCAATGATTTAATATTATGTTAGGATGCCACTGGCACTACAGAGAGCATCTCAGCATGAAAGAGTGGCATAAAGAAAATTCTCTTCCTCCCTCCTGCAGAGAACAGAATTCCATCACCCCATCATCTCTGTTCTTTCCCTCCCTCCCCCACAGAGCTTAAAAAATCTGCCTAGAATGTACATTCCACCATCCTCTGAAGTATAGTAATATTAATAAATTCCTTACATGACACTTGGACAAAAGCCAGTGACAGATATAAAAACCTAGATGTCTCTCAGGTCCTCAATGGGTAAAATTTTTTTCCATGTTTAAGAAAAAAGGAAAGCTAAGTTTTGGTAACTCTAAGTGTAATGATTTTCATAATAAATATTAGGCACCAGTTTCTGCTAAATATTGTGGGTGTTGCTGTACTTATTTGCATGACAGAGTATAGAACTACTACCAAGTTTGTTAGTGGCATAGGAGATCAGAGTTAAAAAGTGTGAAGTAACCTTGACTTCATGTAAAAAGAAAGAAAAGGTTGAAAGATAGTCAAACATAATGATAAAGATTTTTCTTTTCCTAAATTCTTTCCCTTTTCCTTTCTGGGCAACAAGTTAACATGTTTAGGGAAGTTCTTTCAAGCCTCTGAAGTGCTGTTTTCTGAAGCTGTGTTTCAGAAAACCCTGGGTTTCTTCATTTCTCCTACAGTTTTTGCTTAGAAAGCTACATGCCAATGTGTTTTACACACATACACACAAACATGCAAGTTTAAAGACATTACTAGACAAATTACTATTTGATAGAGAAACAGAAGACACTCGGGGCAAGCAAAGTTGTGTCCAAACTAATCCATATTGATTTCATAAGACATTTTATAATACAAAAAAAAACATATTTATATACAATATAATAGTTACTATCTACTATTGCTGCACTTTGCCATTTCTAAATAAATAGTCAACCATATACCAGATTACATTATTCCCATTTAGCATATGAAGAAACTGAGCCCAAAAGAGAACCTTGTTCGAGGTATATAGTAGCCCTATGCATACTTAGGAAAAGCTCTAATATCCAAACTCTTTCCACTAAGCAGTACCGCAACAATGCCTATCTACACTTTAACTAAAACAGAACAACTGATACTTCTGGTCTTCTTTTCTCAGTGCTGTGTGTCTGCTAAAGGGCATCATTGATTCATCTGTTTAGAAAAATGTGCCCTAGGATTCATTCTTTGGAACTATTATTCCGCCACTAGCTATGAGCTACAGTCCAGCAAATTGCAATAGAACGTCCTCAGGAAGATCCATGCTGAGCAATAATGGGACAGGTGACCACTGCTCAATGCATAAGAGACAGGGACCTCTAATATTTTTAAAGGAGAAGTGAGTTTACCATTGAAGCCAGGAATCTGGTATCAAGGGCATGCGGACTTAATGCTGTATGGTTGTGGGCTGTTTCTTTCAGAGTCATCAGGGGATCCACACCAGCTAGCACAGTGCCTGGCAGGGAGATCACCCAAAGTTTTTAAATGACTGAGCTAAAAAGAATAGGCATATGTTGGATTTCTAAAAACTGTTTAGAAGATTCAGAGCTAAGAAACCAAGACTTAAAAGAATAGAACATTTTCTTCAAAGTCGTTTCTCAGGAAACTGTATTCCCAGTGTATGAGAAGGTGATTGTTGGGCAAGGATTTGTGATCATGAGAGTTTGTTCTGAGCTAGTAAATGGCCATGGAGATCATACTAGTTTCTTTAATCTCACAGCAAACAAAGGCTTGCTTGAAAGGAAAACATATCAATTACTTCTACCCTCTCAAAACATGAAATATCTATATGGAGATATATATTTTTTATGGATATATATTCAGACCCAGTAATAAACAGCTGTTTCTCCTATGATCAAGAGAAAATATTTTGTTTTGAAAATATATTTTATTTTTAAGGTTCCTTTGGGATTTATTAGATTGAAAAAGTGAGGGGGGCAGGAGAAGAAATCTGAGTGTTTTTAAGAAATAAAAAATATTTTGGCAATATCCTCCAACATCTAAGATACCTGAAATTAGAATTGCTCTCAGAGGGCCCAGATCTATGCACTGCAGCCAAAACTCTGATCCTTAGCCAATTGTATGCATGCTGCGCTGAAATCCAAAGTGTGTCCTGCATTCCAGAAGTACTACACCAACTCTTACAGCAGCCCGAGTCTCCATCAGAACAAACTGCAACAGCTGGGATCCAGGCATATCTGTTAGAATGTGCAAAGTCTGGAGAATAATATACTTTGAAGGTATGTTGACCAATATGGCTGAACCGCAATATAAAAACATATACTTCTAGAACTGTACAAAACAAACTTCAAAATAAAGCCATGAGAGGCCATCAAGTTGCATTTTTTTAAAATATTGTAATTGTGGCAAATGGTCCATGAGTATGTACATGCATTAATCTTTGCCCATTGATTGACTATAAAATGTATCTTTGTATGCATTAAACATATTATGTGTTATACATTTCACATATTACATATTATATATTATGTTATAGAGACTCACATCATTATCTTTCAAATGTATGTAGGTACAGTCGTGTTAATGTAACACAAACTCAGTTTTAAGTGTTACTGTACAGTTACTTTTAGATTATTACACATCTTCCTTACCATTAGATAGTAAAAGCATTAAAAAACAATTGTGAAAGATGTGAAAAGTTTTCATCATTTTTTGGTGTTATCTCACTTATATGTGGAAACCCTTTTTTAATTGAGATATGATTTACATATGATTGATCACCACAGTAAGTCTAGTTAATATCCATCACCACACATAAATACAAATTATTTTTCTTGTGATGAGACCTTTTAATATTTACTCTCTAAGCAACTTCCAAATACGCAACACAATATTGTTAACTATAGTGGTCTTGTTGTACATTACCTCCCCATGACTTATTTATTTTATAACTGGAAGTTTGTACTTTTTGACCCCCTGCATCCAGTTCTCTCACCCCCCATCGCCTCCCCACCTCTGGCTACCACTAATGTGTTCTCTGTATCTATGAGTTTGGATTTTTTTTTTTTTTGCCTGTTTTTCAGATTCCTCATATAAATGAGATCATACGGCATTTGTCTTTGCTGTCTGACTTACTTCACTTAGTATAATGCCCTTAATGTCCCGCAAATGGCAGAATATCCTTTTTTTATGGCTGAATAGTATTCATATTTTCTTTATCCATTCATCCGTTAATGGACACTAATTTGTTTCCATGTCTTGGTCATGGTAAATAATGCTGCAGTGAATATGAGGGTGCATATATCGTTTTGAGATAGTGATTTTGTAATCTTTGGATAAATGCCCAGAAGTGGAATTGCTGGATCATATGGTAGTTCTATTTTTAATTTTTTGAGGAACCTCTATACTGTTTTCCATAGCGGCTGCACCAATTTACAATCCCACTAATAGTGCACAAGAATTACCTTTTCTCCACATCTTGACCAACACTTATCTCTTGTCTTTTTATAATAGCCATACTAACAGGTGGGAATTGATATGTAACCGTGGTTTCGATTTGCATTTCCCTGATGATTAGTAATGTTGAGCATCTTTTCATGTACCTTGTATATCTTGTATCTTGTATCATGTTGGACACTTGTATGTCTTCACTGGGAAAATGTCTACTCAGTTCCTCTGCCCATTTTCAAATCAATTTTTTCTATTGAGTTGTATGAGTTCTTTGTGTATTTTGGATATTAGCCCCTTAACAGATACATGATTTGCAAATATTTTCTCCCGTTCCACGGGTTGCCTTTTCATTTTGTTGGTTGTTGTATGGGCGAGGTACCTAAATCTGAATACAAAGGTATTCCCCTCAGTACTTTAAGGATATGAATCCCTTGTTTCTAAGAAATCTGTCACTGTGATTGTTACTCATTTAGAAGGTAATCTGTCTTATCACTCTAGTAGCCTTTAAAATTTTTATTCTATTCCCAAATATTTTGCAGTATCTCCATGATGTTTTTAAGAAAGGATTTTGCATTTATTTATCTTACTAGGTACTTGATGTGCTTTTAAAATCAGAGACTCATAATCCTTTTGCAATTCTTAATAACTTGGAACCATAACATTAGGATATTTTCCTCTCTCCCATTCTCTCCATTCTCTCTTTCAGGGACTTCTTTTAGACATATATTAGAGCTTGTCTAATTTTATCCTCCTTCAATTGCAATTGTATTTTGTCTCTCTTTTTTTTTTTTTGTAATCTCAGATGCATTCTGAATAGCTTCTTCTTTAAGTTTATCTTCTAATTCTCTCTTTACCTATATCCAATAAATACTTTAACCTACTGAGTTTTTATTATTTCAAGTCTACTTTTCTTATGAATTTTATTGAATTCCTTTTATCCTATAAACTTTTAAATATACTTGCTTTAAAGTCTCTTTCAGAATGGATTCTAGTCACTCTGGCTCCTCAAACACAAATACTCCTATTTATTGTAAGTGTGCTTTTTTCCATGGCAAAAAATTCTTCATGGATTTTGTAATTTTATGCATCAGCTATATCAGTGAAGATTATTTTCCACTGAAAAACTCGGCAATTTTAGGTATCAAAAATGTAAATATTGACCTGTTGTTTCAGCTCTGACTTGATTTCAGTTTGGAAGTAATCATTCTCAGCCTGACAAGAAAAAAACTGAACAAACTGAAAATTAAGGACTTCCCGGACACATCAGAGAATTGATACTACAGGGTAAAGATCTAACCCAAAATCTAGAGAGACAGACAAATATAGAAAAACATAGCTGAGATCAACTTAGCTAGAACAGAAGCCATTGTACCTATAAACCAGTAGGAAAAACTTAAATAGGAATTTCATGAATTGCTTGAATTAGAGTGTAGATTGCCTTAAGTATGAGGAAATCCTACAGGTTGCAGTCATGGTGGAGGTAGAGATACACTTTCTTGGATTTTTTATTCCAAGAACTCTACCATGTTCTCATGGTGGTAGAAACAAGAAAAATCACGTCTTATTTTTGACAGAGCGAGGGTAAAATTACCAGTTTGTAATAAGCCCAGTGTGTTCTCCATAATAAAGGCTTAC
This sequence comes from Rhinolophus ferrumequinum, assembly GCF_004115265.2. Taxonomy (NCBI): domain Eukaryota; kingdom Metazoa; phylum Chordata; class Mammalia; order Chiroptera; family Rhinolophidae; genus Rhinolophus; species Rhinolophus ferrumequinum. The sequence goes on from NC_046288.1 coordinate 56,878,921, forward strand.
TATCAAGTGAGAAAGACTTTAACAGAGCCTACCTCACATAATTTTAAGGACAATTACCCAACTCCAGCTCTCTCTAGGTTTTCTGACTCACATAAGCGGGAAAAAGGAACGAAAACATGTGGAGGTCACAGAGCAGAAACACAGCCCTACTAAATGACTGAGATTTAATCTTATAAAACACTATAAGCTTATAAAACACTACCTCTCTCCCTTTCTCAACTCCTTATCAACACATTGATGGGCTCCAATACAATAATAGTGGATTACAGTTTAAAGAACTACAAGGCTCAAACTCTATTTAAGAAAGAATTCTTAGGGAAAACAACAACAAGGGATACAAAAACAAAAACAAGGACACTAGAAGAAATTGAAGCTTCTGTAGTCATAGGTTATACCAAGACATCTTATCCAAACTGCGGAAAACCAAAGACATGGGAAAACTCTTGAAAGGACCTAGAGGGGGAAAAAATCACCTTACATATGCAGGAGAAAAGATAAGAATTACAGAGAATTTTTCTAAAACAAAAATCATGCAAACCAGAAGAGAGTTAAATTTGGATCCTGGATCCAATTGCCATATGTGGGGGGGGGGGGCGCGGGGGGGCTTCACCCGTAAACAACACCAAGAAATTCTTAGACACCAAAAGGGTGTCCAAGAATTCAACTGAATTCTAACACTACATACGCAGAGATAACATCAGATTCCACAGGTTAAGGGTTCAGTCCTATAAGACTTCAGACACTAGTCAAAAGCTGAGGTTGTTCCCTGGGTTTCTGAATGACAGATTCGCTATTCCAATGACTTCCTCCAACTCAGAATGCTATTCAAAATTCCAAGTTGTTATCTGTACTTCTGACCAATTAGCTATAAATCAGAAGTTCTCACAACCCGCTCCTTGAATTCAATTAATTTGCTAGAATGGCTCACAGAATAACATATTACTTACTAGATCACAGGTTTACTATAAAAGGATGTAACTCAGGAACAGTCAAATAGAAAAGTTGCATAGGGCAAGGTATGTGGGAAGGGGTGCAAAGCTTCTATATCCTCTCCAGACACACCACTCTCCCAGCCTTTCCTTGTGTTCACAAACCCAGAAGCTCTCTGAATGCCATTCTTTTGGCTTTTTATGGAGGATTCATTACTTAGTCATAATTGATTAAATCACTGGCCATTGGCAACTGAAGCTTGAACTCCAGTGCCTCTCCTCTCCCTGGAGGTCAGGGGGTGGAATGAAAATTCTAACCTTCTAATCAGATCGTTGGTTCTCCTGGCAATCAGCCTCCACCATTAAGTACTCTCCAATAGTCATCTCATTAACATAACAAAAGATACCTTGATCACTCTCAACACTTGGAAAATTCCAAGAATTTTGAAGGCTGTGAGCAAAAGATTGTGGAGGAAGGCCAAATATATATATAAAAAATACTTTGGTAACGTGAATGACCAAATATATATTTCTTATAAATGACAATATCGCAAGAGTGAAGCAAAATATTTAAAGTGTTGAAAGCGGGGGAAAAGTCAACCTAGAATTCTATACCCAGGGTAATTATCCTACAAAAGTGAAGGGGAAATAAAGTCTCAGATAAACAAAAACAGAGAATTCATTGCCAACACACCTATTCTTCAAGAAATATTCAGTTTCGGGGGAAATACAGAGGATACTCTGTGTGATACTGCAATGATGGGTACAAACCCATAGAATGTACAACACCAAGAATAACTCCTCACATAAATCACGGACTTTGTGTGATTATGATGTGTCGATGTAGGTCTATCAATAATAACAAATGTACCACCCTGGTGGGGATGTTGATAATGAGAAGCTACGCATGTGTGAGGGTAGAGAGTATAGGGGACATCTCTGACCTTCCATTCACTTTTGCTGTGAACATAAAAGTGCTTTGAAAAAAATAAAGTCTTAAAGAAAGAAAGAAAGAAAAACAATGTTCCTTAGAAAGAAAGAAAGTAATGTAGGTTAAAAATGCAGATCTACATAAGGAAAGGGAAAGCCCTGGGGAAGGAATATGAATATAAAATAAAATCTTTTATTTTTCTTATTCTTTAATAGTGTTTGTTAAAGTAATAAGAGTAACAATGTATTGTGTGATTATAGTATTTTGATAGCTGGCATGAATGACAGTAACTTTTAAGGACCAGAAGGGATAAATGGGAATACTGTCATAAGATTCTTGAAGTAGTTATTATTATTTGAAAATAGATTAGTAGAAATTTTATACTGCAAACATTACGGCAACCACTAAAAGATGTTTAAAATGTTATAATTGATGTGTTAAAAGAGAAGAGAAAATTGAATAATATAAATCACACAATTAAGACAAGAGAAAGCAGAACAAGAGGGGAAGAAAAAAATGAAAAACTGGTTCATCAAATAGAAAACAGTTACAAACATTTTCATTATAAATACACCTATATCAATAATCTCTTGAAATGGGAATTATCTTAATACACCAATTAAAAGAGTCAGTCAGAGTGGATAAAAAACAGATCCCACTATATGTTGTCTACAAAGAATAAAAAAAAAAAAAACACTTTAAATATAAAGACATAGATAGGTTAAAAGTAAAGGACTGGAAAAAGGTATACCATGACAATAATAATTTTTTAAAAAAGCTGAAATTTATTTCAGATAAAGCTAACTTTAGAACAAAGAAAGTTACTGGGTATGAAGAGTCGAGTTGCATAATAATAAAGGGGTCAATTCTCCAAGAAGACACAAGAATCTTTAATATGTGTGAATCTAGCAATGGAGCATCAAGACACATGAAACAAAACTAATAGAGCTAAAAAGAGAAATAGACAAATCCACTATTATAGCTGGAAACTTGAACATTCCTCTTTCAGTAACTGATAGACAAAGTTGGCAGAAAATCAGTGAGGATATAGTTAAACTGAACAACAGTGCTAATCGACTGAATCTAATTGACATTTACAGAATACCCCATCCAATAGAAGCAGAATACACATTCTTTTCAAACTCACATGGAACATTCACCAAGATAGACCACACACTGAACCATAAAATATGTATGCAAGAATAAAACAATTGAGTAACTGGATGGTGGACGTGGGAGCCATGTTTCTCACTGTTAGGGTGGTAATTTACAGATAAACACGGGAAGGAGTCTAGAATATCCATATGGTATTACATTAGAATTGGAGATATCAGTTTGAACTTATATTTAGTTTATCATAGATGCAGATGGTTACATATAGAAATATTTATAGATATATGTTTATGTGTATAGATATGTGTATATACATGAGTTAGTGTAAACACAAATGTTTCCTTGCTCTGTCAGTTAAGATGCCTTCAAAGTAATGACCTCTCAATAGAAACAAGCATACCAAGTACCTAGTCTTGGTTTTTAATACCATTCTCCTAAAAACAAACAAACAAACAAACAAAAAAAACTAGGTTTATTTGGGAAAATGGCTGTTTCTAGGACTGGGGCATAAAATTTACAAAATAATCCTGGAGCATTTCATAGGGCCAGAAATTAAGGAAGTACAAAAAACAAAACAAAACAAAACAAACAAACAAAAAAAACCTATGATAATGGTTGTATTTCAAAGAGACAGAAGCCAAAAGAAAGAGATTCCAATGGTCAAAGCTGAAATGTTTCGAGCAACAAAAGAAATGAAGTATTATTGGACTATAACCCAAAGTATAAAATAAATATCCATGAGTATACACTGATATAAATAATCAAATCAATATATAAATGTGGAAAAAATAAATCTGTATTCAAAAGAATTCCAAATAATTTATGTAGGTACTCTACTCCTTAAGTGTAGACTGTCCATAGTAATTTCCTTTCAAAACATATAGTATAGAAAAAGGAAAACAAAGTAGCAGCATAGTGGAAAAACGTGACAAACACTACCTCAGCTGGGAGTTCAAGGTTAATATCAACAGGGATAAGTCTTGACGATAGTATGTCCCCTTGATGTGATAAAAATAGTACTTTCTCTGTCATCTTCCAAAATCTCACAACTCCAGTATAATCATGAGAAACACTGAGGGGCACCAAATTCCAATTGAAGGAAATCCTACAAAATACTTGTCCAATAATCCTCAAGTCTGTTAAGTTCATCAAAAACAAGAGAAAACTGAGAAACCGTCACAGCCAAGAGGAGCCTAAGGGATATGACAAGTAAACGTAAAATGGGATTCTGAAACAGAAAAAAGAAAACAGAAAAAAGACAGTAGGTTAAACTAAGGAAATGTGAATAAACATGGACTTTACTTAATAATAACATATCAATGTTGACTCATTAATTTTAACAACTATACCATACAACTGTAACATATTAATAATAGGAGAAACTGGGTAAAGGTGTTTGTGGGAAACCTGTACTAAATACTTTTTAAATTTCTCTAAATATAAAACTATTGTTTAAATATATCCTTAATAAATTTTTAAAGCACATTTTTATTTCAATTTTGTATTTATTATGGGGTTTATTTTCACTTAGGTTTATTGCAAATCCCATTAAAGTACAAGTCATGAATGATGTCATAAAACTTGAATCTATTATTTTTATTTTTTTCTTTGAATGGTGAAAGGAGATGAGCATCCCAAAAAATGAGAAATGTCTTTTCTTGAAAAATATCTTTCTTAAATTTCAGAATTATAGTAATATTTTATAACAGGAAAAACACTTGCTTACAGATTTCTCTTAGCTATCTGTGATGCCTCTTTATAGAGGCCACACAGGTCAACTTTGCTGTTACTCCTTCTTCTCTTACTGAATCAGGATGAAAAAGACAATGCTAAAAACAGTATTGTACTAATCTCATAGTTGGGACACCAAGATTTCCATGCTTACTTCTTACTCTTCTACTGTCAATGTCACTACAGGAAGATCAATACCTTTATTCTTCTTACAGCCTAATATATGGGATAGAAGTTAGACAAATTTTTGGTCATCGCCTCGCTGCATGAATGTACTAATATAACAATCATAATGAAGCTGTAATAAGATTCTCCAAACATTAAGAAATATGAATTGATGTCATAGGAATGGCGGCAGCGGGGCACACTTTTTGAGTTCTCCTCCGGATCTTATCACAAACGGGACATCTATAACCCATCAAAGGACTCTCTGCTCATCACACAGAACAGCTAAGAGACTCATGCAAGGATTACTTGAAGGTGGGCAAATTGGGCGAGCAGGGGAAGAGGGAAGGGAGCAAAGTGGAGATGCTGTCCGCACTTGTGGCTGTGGAAACACGCCCGCATCCGCGGCCAGCATCCGCAGCTGCAGAGACGCAGGGGATCCCAGGATGAAACAGAGAACACAAAAGCCAAGAGGTGGGCTCTTTCCCTGCATCCCACAGCTGATCTCTCCCGCCGAGGGGGCAGCATATCCAGCATTTGAGGCAATAACCTCAGTGAGACCTCCAGTTGGGCCCTACGCTGGACAAAGGACACAAACTCCATACCTGGGTCCCTCCCCCCACTTCCAATCTTACTCCCCCTCTTCCAAAGACTTAAACTGGCCCCAGAACTGAGGAGTAAGTCAGATTACAGAGGAGCCTTAGTGCTCAGGCTCTGGGAAGACTGGCCTGCAGCTCTGACCCAGGAAAGAGTCTGGGAAGAGTGTGATTTTTGCTGGGCTAGGAGAGAAGAGACTCCTCCACCCCCAGCCACCACCTTTTCTGGCCTGCCTAGGGCAGGGCAATTACAACTGCAGAGGCACTACCAGGGATCAGCAGTAAGCGGCAGACTCAGCTCTGGGCTTTCAGCAGCTCAGAAATCTCCCACCCACCACACACACACACACACACACACACACACACACACACACAGAAGAAGTGCCCTAAGACTCAGGAGAACTGGACACAGAGCTGGTGGTGCTACTCTCAGTGCGCATATGTGCAGGCAAGAGCAGAAACTGCACTGACTTTGTAGAAATTACCATCCAGACCACTCAGCCCCACGCATCTAAATCTGCAGTTCCAACGTCACTCTGGGCACCAGGTGACCAGCTCTGCCTGCACAATACGCAGAGGACTCTTTGGTACAGCAGAGGACAACATGGAGATTACTTGGTGGGCTTACGCCAAGACTGGCACTGCTTTTTGTTTTGTTTTGTTTTGTCTTTATATCTTTGATATCTTTGCCTGTGTTGAGTGGGGGTTGTCGGTTGTTTTTACATGTGAAGGTATTTGATTTTTCCTTTGTTGTTGTTGTTGTGCTTGGTGATTTGCTTTGTTCTGAAATTGCCCTACCAGGGCCCAGCTTAAGAGGCACAAGATTCAACATACCCAGAAGCCAACTCCAGACCAAACCAGAGTACTATCAGTTTTGACCTACAAGTGACACACCCAGAGGGAATTCTCTGCAGGCACTAGAGCCCATAGAGGCCAAACCACATTTAAGTGGTCAACCCTCACGCAGCAGAACACCCTGCTGTGGGCAGAGCCAAGTCTCACAACTAGTCAGCATAGGAGTTAAACCCACCTACTCACAAGCGAAAAGCAATTAAAGATCTTCTTTAACAGGACAATATACAACACAAGAGTCACCTTTGGAGCACACGCAGAGGAGAAGAACGAAGTAGTGTAAGTCAAATATAAAGGACACATACTACATAAGATAACCCAGCAAGAACTAAGAACTCTAGGGGATCTACTTAATACATCGAAGTGAACACAGAGAGTTGGCCAGAATGGGAAAACAAACAAACATGTCCCAAATAAAAGAACACAAGAAACCTCCAGAAATGGAACCAAATGAAACAGAGGTAACCAACCTATCAGAGACAGAGTTCAGAACACTAATGATAAGAATGTCTAAGGAGCTCAGAGACAACATAAAGAAGGATGTAGAAATCATAATGAACAACCAGTTAGAACTAAAGAACACAATTACTGAAATAAAGAACTCACTTGAAGGAATTAACAGCAGGTTAGATGAAGCAGAGGATCGAATCAGCGACTTAGAAGACAAGTTAGCAGAGATCACCCAAACAGAACAACAGAAAGAAAAAAGAATAAAAAACAATGAAGATAATTTAAGAGACCTCTGGGATAACATCAAGTGCAACAACATACGCATCATAGGAATACGAGAAGGTGAGGAGAGGAAGCAAGGGATTGAGAACATATTTGAAGTAATAATATCCGAAAACTTCCCTAACCTGATGAAGGAAACCAACATACAAGCCCAGGAAGTGCAGAGAGTTCCAACCAGGTTAAACCCAAACAGGCCCACACCAAGACACATTATAGTTAAAATGGCAAAGGTTAAACACAAAGAGAGAATCCTAAAAGCAGCAAGAGAAAGACAGAGGGTTACATACAAGGGAACTCCTATAAGATTATCAAATGACTTTTCTACAGAAACATTGAAGGCCAGGAGGGAGTGGCAGGAGATACTCAAAGTGATGGAAAACAAAGGCCTACAACCTAGATTGCTCTAACCAGCAAGGCTATCATTTAAAGTTGATGGAGAGATAAAGAGCTTCCCAGAAAAGAATAAGCTAAAGGAACTTATTACCACCAAGCCAGCATTGCAGGAAATATTAAAAGGACTTCTGTAAACAGAAGAAAGATGAATACAATCTAACTACAAATTTAAAAATGGCAATAACTATGTACCTATCAATAATCACTTTAAATGTAAACGGATTAAATGCTCCAATCAAGAGACATAGGGTGGCTGAGTAGATAAGAAAGCAAGACCCTTGTATATGCTATATACAAGAGACTCACCTCAGATCAAAAGACACACACAGGCTGAAAGTGAAGGGTTGGAGTAAGATATTTCATGAAAATGGAAATGAGAAAAAATCTGAAGTAGCAATACTAATATCTGACGAAATAGACTTTACAATGAAGAACATATTAAAAGACAAAGATGGGTACTATAAAATAATAAAGGGATCGATCCGACAAGAGGACATAACCCTAATAAACATCTATGCACCCAACATAAGAGCACCTAAATATATAAAACAGATATTGATTGACATAAAGACATAGATCAACAGTAACATTATCATAGTAGGGGACTTCAACACAATTCTGACAACAAGGGGCAGGTCTTCCAAACAGAAAAATCAATATGGAAACAACAGCCTTAAATGACACATTGGACCACTTGGATTTAATCAATATTTTCAGAGCATTTCACCCCAATGCTGCAAAATACACGTTTTTCTCAAGCGCACATGGAATATTTTCCAAGATACACCATATGTTAGGCCACAAAACAAGCCACAAAACAAGTCTTGATAAATTGAAGAAAATTGAAATCATACCAATTGTCTTCTCTGATCACAGTGCTATGAAATTAGAAATGAACTACAGGAAAAAAACTGGAAGACACACCAATTCATGGAGGCTGAATAACATGTTACTAAATAATGAATGGGTCAACCAGGAGATCAAGGAAGAAATCAAAAGATATCTCGAGACAAACGAAAATGAAAACACAATGACCCAAAATCTATGGGATACCGCGAAAGCAGTCTTTAAAGGGAAATTCATAGCATTGTAGGCCTACCTAAAGAAACAAGAAACATCACTAATCAACAGTTTACCTTCACACTTAAGGGATCTGAAAAAAAGAACAGCAAAACAAGCCCAAAGGGAGTACAAGGAAAGAGATAATAAAGATCAGAGCGGAAATAAATGAAATAGAAACCAGAAAAACAATACAAAAGATCAATGAATCCAAGAGCTGGTCCTTAGAGAGGATAAACAAAATTGACAAACCTTTAGCCAGACTCATTAAAAAAAAGAGAGAGAGGACCCAAATTAATAAAATCAGAAATGAAAGAGGAGAAGTGACAACAGACACCGCAGAGATACAAAAAATTTTAAGAAATTATTATGAGCAACTATATGCCAACAAATTTGACAATCTGGAAGAAATGGACAATTTTCTAGAGGCATAAAACCTTCCAAGACTAACTCAAGAAGAAACAGAAAACCTGAATAGACTGATTACCACCAGGGAAATTGAATCAGTAATCAACAATCTCCCAACAAACAAAAGCCCTGGACCAGACAGCTTTACAGCTGAATTTTACAAAACGTTCAAAACAGAATTATCACCTATTCTCCTCAAGCTCTTCCAAAAAATCCAGAAGGAGGGAAGACTCCCAAACACTTTTTACGAAGCCACTATCACCCTGATCCCAAAATCAGACAGAGACACCACAAAAAAAGAAAACTACAGGCTGATATGTCTAATGAACATAGATGCAAAAATCCTCAACAAAGTAATAGCGAACAGAATTCAGCAATACATTAAAAAGATCATACACCATGATCATGTGGGATTCATCCCTGGTATGCAAGTGTGGCTCAACATCTGCAAATCAATTAATGTGATACACCACATTAACAAAATGAAAAATAAAAATCACATGATCATATCAATAGATGCAGAAAAAGCATTTGATAAAATCCAGCAGCCATTTATGATAAAAACCCTTAAGAAAGTGGGACTAGAGGGATCATATCTCAACATAATAAAGGCCATATATGATAAACCCACAGCTAACGTCATACTCAATGGAGAAAAGCTAAAACCATTCCCCTTAAGATCAGGAATAAGGCAAGGTTGCCCACTGTCTCCACTTCTATTCAACATAGTGCTGGAAGTTCTAGCCACAGCAGTCAGACAAGAAAAAGAAATAAAAGGCATCCAAATCGGTAAGGAGGAAGTAAAATTGTCATTATATACAGATGACATGATACTATATATAGAGAACCCTAAAGACTTCACCAAGAAACTATTAGAGTTGATGAATTTAGTAAAGTAGCAGCATACAAAATTAATACTCAGAAATCAGTTGCATTTGTATAAACCAATAATAAAACATCAGAAGGAGAAATTAAAAAAACAATCCCGTTTACAATTGCTCCAAAGACTATAAAATACCTGGGAATAAATTTAACCAAAGAAGTAAAAGATCTGTACCCAGAAAATTATAAGACACTGAAGAAAGAAATGAAAGAAGATACAAATAGATGGAAACACATACCATGTTCATGGATAGGAAGAATTAATATAGTTAAAATGTCCGTACTGCCTAAGGCAATATACATATTCAATGTGATTCCTATCAAACTTCCAACGACGTTTTTCACAGAAATAGAACATATAATCCTATAATAGAACATATAATCCATATAATAGAATAATTTATCTGGGACCATCAAAGACCCTGGATAGCCTCAGCAATCTTGAGAAATAAGAACAAAGTGTGAGGTATAACAATACCTGACATCAAATTATACTACAAGGCTACAGTAAGCAAAACAGCATGGTACTGGCATAAAAACAGACACATAGATCAATGGAACAGAATAGAGAGTCCAGAAATAAATCCACGCCTATATGGCCATTTAATCTACGACAATGGAAGCAAGAATGTACGATGGGGTAAAGACAGTCTATTCAATAAATGGTGCTGGGAAACCTGGACAGACACATGCAAAAAAATGAAGCTGGACCACCTCCTTACACCATATACAAAAATAAATTTATAATGGCTTAAAGACTTAAATGTAAGATCTGAAACCATAAAATTCCTAGAAGAAAATATAGGAAGAAACTTCACAGACATTACTCGGAATAAGATTTTTATTGATATATCCCCTCACGGGAGGGAAGTAAGAGAAAAAATAAACATGTGGGATTACATCAAACTAAAAAGTTTTTTCACAGCAAAGGAAACCATCAATAAAACAAAAAGGGATCCTACTGAATGGGAAAAAAATATTTGCCAATGATATATCTGATAAGGGGTTAATATCACAAATTTATAAAAAACTCACTCAACTCAACTCCAAAAAAAATAAACAACCCAATAAAAAAATGGGCAGAGGACATAAAGAGACATTTTTCTAAAAAGGACATACAGATGGCAAACAGACATATGAAGAAATGCTCAACCTCACTAACCATCAGAGAAATGCAAATAAAAACCACAATGAGATACCACCTCACCCCAGTCAAAATGGCTATCATCAATAAATCAACAAACAACAAGTGTTGGCGCATATTTGCAGAAAAGGGAACGCTTGTGCACTGTTGGTGGGATTGCAGATTGGTGCAGCCACTATGGAAAACAGTATGGAGGTATCTCAAAAATCTGAAAATGGAACTACCTTGTGATCCAGCAATTCCACTCCTAGGTATCTATCCAGAGAAATCCAAAACTCTAATTCAAAAATCTTTATGCACTCCTATGTTTATTGCAGCACTATACACAATAGCTAAGACATGGAAACAACCGAAATGCCCGTTGTTAAATGACTGGATTCAGAAACTCCATTTATACAATGGAGTACTACGCAGCCATTAAGAAGAAAGAAAATCTTACCATTTGCAACAACATGGATGGACTTAGAGAACATTATGTTAAGTGAAATAAGTCAGACAGAGAAAGACAAATACCATATGATCTCGCTTATATGTGGAATCTAAAGAAAAGAATAAGTGAATGAACTAATCAGAAACAGTTTTGGAGACAAAGAGGAAAAACTGAGGGTTGCTAGATGGGTTGGGGGGTGGGGATAAAGGGGAAGGTGAGGGGATTAGAAAACAGTCGGTAACCACAAGATGGCCACAAGGTTTTGAAAATTAATTTGGGGAATGTAATCAATAATGTTGTAAAGATTTTGTAGGGTATCCAATGGACAGTTGTCCCATTTGGGAGACCACCTCCGGGATGATGTAGATGTCTGATCACTGCACTGTACACCTGAAGCTGAAGCTGAACTATAATGAATGTCAACTATAATTTTATATATATATATAAATGTATGTATATAAATGTATATATATATATATAAATATATATATAAATGTATATATATATGTATGTATATACTTACAAGAAGCGGAGTACAGCCTTAGGAATAGAGACAGTGGAAATGTAATGGCTGTGTGCGATGTCAGGGGGATAGTGGATGGGGGGAGGCGTGTTCACACAGTGTGGGAGATATAAATGATAAACGTCTAAGTAGTACTTTGTCTTGTGCACCTGAAACTAATTTAAAAAAGTGCAAAAAAAGAATAAACAAGAAACCAGGAAAAAAAACAGAAATATGAATTATATGTTTAAAATCAATCAGCAGCAAAATAAAGCAAGTTGACTTGAAATTGTACTCTGCAGTATTTTGTACAAGGAAAAACAATAAGTGTGACTTGAGGTTGCAAGAAACAATGTTTAAGACAAGACAAATATTTGTTATTAAGAATCTGAAAGTACAACTAAGAGAGGTATAATGATTCGGATTTCATAATTTCTGCGAAATCAAAAATCTTAGCATCAGCAAATAGAACACTAATTTTAAAATTAGATTTTGTTTGCATCTGTGCTCCCAATTTCATGTACCCCCCATCCCGGCACTGCACAAGCCTCAAGCATGTGCATGTCACGTGTAGTTCCTTGCACTGGCTACGATGCACCATCACTGATTACATGATGTTTTCCTTTAGTGGAAGATGAAAGCACTTTCTGTTAGATGAAACATGTTGCTAGAACCACAATGAACGAACGTTCTGGAGCCTAAGCCTAGAGTTTCCTGAGGCTTTCATTCACAAAAGAAACAGTCTTTCAGAAAGCTCATATCTTATTTGGTTTTGCTGTGTCAAGATAAAATACAGTGGGGTTTACCTAAGCAAATGTCTCCTCCCCTACCTCCAACCCCCAGGAGACACACATCAAAACACTTACCTTGTACCTTCCTTATAAGTTGCAAGTTTGATACTATGAGTATTTATTAGGGTAAGCATGTACTCATTCAAAAGAAATGCTTAATAACAGGATGTGTGGATATAGTACAATAATATATGCTAATTGTTTGCAGCCTCTCATTTTCCAGTATATTAATTTCTGTCTATTGAACTTACTATGTAACATATAATCAAATACAGGTTTGAATGACTTTGTTTAACAAATAAAATTTGCCCATTATTTACCTCATGTTACCACTGGATCTTTCTGCCCTATTTTGAATATTGAGTCTGAGGAAGTTCTATGATAACAAATAAATAAAATGGTGAAAATATCTTCAGTTAAGTTTCAGTCTGGCTAAGAAAATTTTATCACATTTAAAACAATTTTGATAACATCATAATGTTTGAAATCATTCAACTTTTACAATTCTATATAATATTTGTGTATAAAAACCATATACAGCAACAATACAGACAACAAATTTCAAGCAATACAGGGCCAATTTTAAAAACATAACACACACACATACATTCATACACAGATCTTTATGTGTAAAAAGCAAGATTCATGTTTTAAAAAGCATGCATATTTATTATGTATATCAACTTCTAGGTCATACAACTTACTTCTAGAAAAGAAAGATTGTATCACCTCCTTGGTAGGTGACACACCGTCTTTACCCAGTAACGATCATACACACACAGAGAGAGAAAGGAAAGAATAAAACAGAGAAAGAGAACTAAAATTGTCAGTGAACTTTGTTATATTAGAAACCATTCGGCAAAAATAAACTGCCTATAGAAATGTAGAGTAAGGCTCACTCTCATTTACCAGTAGCTGTCTTAATATCACATGAGATTTTAATTCTCTCTCTTTCTGTTTCATTCTTTCCTTTCTCTGTGTATATATGACTGTTGCTGGGTAAAGAGGGTGTGTCACCTGCCATGATGGTGATACAATCTTTCTTTTCTAGAAGTAAGTTGTATGACCTACAAATTGATATGCATAATAAATATGTGTGCTTTTTAAAACATGCATCTTGCTTCCTACTACATAAAGACCTATGTACGAATGTGTGTGTGCATGTTATGTTTTTAAAATTGGTCCTGTATTGCTTTAAATTTGTTGACTGTATTGTTGAAATAAGTCAGACAGAAAAAGTTGAGAACCATATGACTTCACTCATATGTGGGATATAAAATTGAAGGCAACAAAGGAACAAGACAAAAAAATAAAGAAACAAAAATGCATAGACACAGACAACAGTTCAGTGCTTACCAGAGGGTAAGGGGGTAGGAGGGTGGTAGATGAGGGCAAAGGGGGTCAAATCTATGGTGATAGAAGGAGAACTGATTCTGGGTGGTGAACACATAATGAAATATACAGATCATGTAGTATACAAAGGTACACTTGAAACCTATGTAGTTTTGACCATTGTCACCCCAATACATTTTAATAATAAAAATATATATATCACATGAGATTTATGGCTGGCACTTTTATGTCCTTGCTCCTTGATGCACCAGCTCTAGTGAATCAGAGAAGATGCATGCTTTAGTCCTGGCCAGTTTCACTATTGTGACTTTGGTCATCATAACTAAGTGGAGATGGATAAACATAAAAGCAGAACAAGGCAAAATATTAATACTGCCTAATTTTTAATGTTCATGGCATCTCTATCATTGTATTATGGACAGCTACTAAAAAATGTATTTCACATCACTCTTTTTATTCTAACCTCTCCGACCCCATTACAGTTGATTTTCATGCAGGAAGAAGAATTCCAGAAATTTCCCATTTACGTCAATATAAAATGGCTTTAACTGCAGTGTTTATAAATTCCATCTACAAACTTACATAATTGTAAAAAATATCAAAGAGAAAACTAATCATGCAGGAAGGCCATACCTGATAGTGACAACTGTGACATACCCTGTTTCCCGAAAATAAGACCCAGCCAGACAATCAGCTCTAATGCGTCTTTTGGAGCAAAAATTAATATAAGACCCGGTATTATATTATTATATTATATTATATTATATTATATTATATTATATTATATTATATTATACTATATTTTATGTTATATCTGATCTTATAATAAAATAAGACTGGGTCTTATATTAATTTTTGCTCCAAAAGACATATTAGACTGATTGTCCGGCTAGGTCTTATTTTCAGGGAAACAGTATTTTCAGGGGGAGAAGCACTGAATTGGAGACCCATTTTTTTTTTCAATTTTTTTCCCCACATTTTCCACATTCTAATGAAGAATTTTCAGAAAACTTTTTACATCTCTCTAAATCTCAGCAATTTTCCCTTTATCAAATAGAGATGAAAATACCAATTACACAGAACTGCTGTGAATATAATATAAGGTACTATATATGAAAGGATTTTATCAGCTGTAATGGGACAGTAAAGATATAACATTATTATTAAAATAGCAGCTCATGTTTCTTTCTTCTTTTTACGATCAGTGAATAGTAATATAAAAAATAACTTAAGCTGTTGGCACAATATTTATGTCAAAATTATCCATGGAAAATATGTCAAAATCCATTGTGCGTGAAATCAATGGCTTCATTTATATGCAACATAGCATTTGGTATATTATGTTATGATAACATCCAATCTCCAAACCTCATTAACTTACAACAAATGTTTGTTTCTCACGTACATGACATGCTGACTGTGAGTTAGCTGTGGCCCTTTCCCATGTTTTTTCTTGATTCCCAAATCCAGGCAGAAAGAGAGGCCTCAATCTGGGAAACGTTCTACAGAAAGAGGAAAAGAAAAATGGCAGTGCCCTGTAACAGCTCTGAAACCTTCTTCTCAGACATGGGTTGTGTCCATTCTGCTCACATTCTATTTGCTAAACTAAATCACAAAGCCAATACTGATGTCACTTGGATGGGAAGAACACTTCTCCCAGAGGTGCAAGCACCAGGGAGGGGCCCCTGTAAGTACCATGTATTTTAAACAAACAATACAGTCTATCACACAATAGATATACTATAAATAGACACAATTATGCCCCAGGTCTCACCATTTTCCTGCATACTCGCTTTTATGAATGGCCTGAAAAAAGAAGTGGAAAGCCTGTAAAGAAATATACAAGTCATGTCATGCGAAATGACACAAATAGAGAAGAAATACTGGTAACTTTTTAAACTCTTACAGATTAGAATGTCGGTGGTCACCAGAATTGACATGCAAAACTAACAGAAAGGTAAATGGCCTTTTTACAATTTCAACAATAGAATTCTGTCTGACTGCCGTTCCGAGTCCAGCCCCACCACGTAGGAGCTGTAAGACCTAAGGTATCACTCCATCAGCCTGAGTTGTCTCAGATTCCAAAATGCTGTGGAGGTGTTCCCACGTATCTCAAAGGGGCTTGAGGGAGGGAGGAAAGGCTACTTAGTGATCTGAGGGAAAAGATGCATTGACCTCAAATTTAATTTACTGGATAGAAAAATCACCCAGAGTGAGAAGAAAACGTCAAGCGATTGTCTGAGCATTGCTTTCTTTGTCTTACTAAACTGAGTGACATAGAAATCTTAAAGTTCTTTGAAATATAGTAAAAGGTATTTGAATAATAACTGCCACCAGTGTAGTGATGTGCAGAATAAGAAAATGATTTTAGTTACCTCACTACTGTACAAATAGTAAATGCACTCTGTTGACTACCAAAGAATTTAATTGAACTTTGCAGGGTATAGGTCCCAGTACACTTCTCTATACTGGATATTTAAATATAATAAAGTTTTCAAACCAAGAAAAAGGCCTGGGAGGAAAATAATAACTATAAAGGAAAGCATGAGTCTTCAGGCAACTAACAACCCACAATGCCTGAAAAAAAATACATCACCTGCTAAATTAAGGACATGCCATTTCTAACACAACTGAATTCACACACTAAGTAAACTATTTGGAGATATCATGACACAAAACACAGTTTTAGAAGAAATTGGGAGCCTGGAACATATTAACAGTTTTTGAAACCTATAACATAAAATAATGAGTTCACCAATCAAAATAAGAGCAAATAAATTCATAAAATATTTTGTCAAGATGCTACTGTGTGGCTCAACTATTTATATTTTAGTGCATAGACACAGGTGAAGAAAACGTTACCAAATAGACACAGAGGAAGATTCTAAAGGGACATTCTTTCATTGAAAATATCAAATTGTACTGGACAGAATATTTTTATGGCCTCCTTCCACCAGTAAGTTACTTCTCGTTTGGGGTCTCCCTTTATCTGGACCCTTTGACCAGAGTTAGATAAACTCTAGTTCGACGCTGAGACCTTTGTTAGTAAGAAATCTCACCTTTCTCTCTTTACTTTCCGGTTCCTCCTATTTTCCCCACTTTCTCTTACTTTTCTTATTTCAGTCCTTTCCTCCACTAAGGCTTTCAGTATCTAAGGCTGAAAATAAGAGAGGTTTTGATTACCTGTTTATAATCTTTTTATAAAAACTTTTTGCCTAAATACAAGTTAAATTTTGAACATATGTGTATTTGGCTAGAGTTTAAAACTAGGAAGCCACTGGCTGATTCTTAGAAGTCGTTTGCCATATAGACATTCTGCTATATCAATGGCTATTGGATTTAGCCTTTGGTGTTGCATTCCAAAAGAGGCCAAATTTGGAAAACCTTGACACTAACATGAACAAAAACCAATGTCTCTGCAGCTCCTCTGGGAAACAAATACAAAAATAATTCCATGGTGATTGGATCCATGTGATTTGATACAGCCCACTTGAAGTGTGGTTTCAAGAAAAAAAAAAAGAGTGAGGCCCACAGAGATATACTGCAAACTTATTTATGTTATTTGGTTCAGTATTGTATACTGTAATATTATCTCTCTGCGAGCTTCTCAGCTTGACTTTTTCCTGATATGCCTGTGTGTTTATAATGTCAGAAAAAAATGTAAAGTATAGATACTATATTTCTTATTTGGTGTCTTTTATAATCTCCTGCAGATCTTCAGGAAACTGCTAAGCTGAATTCTCCTATCTTAAAGAACAATGCCTCAATGTAAAACACCAAAAACACAAACAGGAGGAACAATTTATGGGAAATGGCATTTTCATTGGGTGAAAAATATTTCTTTTCTTCTATATCTCTTAATGTATTTTGTCACTCTTTAGCACAATTTGTATGGAGATGACCCATTTGCCATATTTTAAATACATTGTATGTTAGGGACTGACTGTATGTTTCAGGAAACAAACTCAGAATTAAAAAAGCATATGGTAAACATATGCTGGTGTTATGTGTAATGGTGGTTTCATAAAATGAGAAGTAATATATACGTGAGCTGAGCAGATAAAGTGACTGTGGTATGTACTGTCCAGGCACTTGAATGATTTTGCCCTTTGTTTCTTCTCTTGGTTGTCAAAATGTTCAGGTAAGCCCCGATTTCATTTAGAAGGACATTAATATTTAGACAGTTCAAACATACTTTTTATTAGGAAAGAACTCCTCCTATTAAATGTAAATAAAAATCTACAATTTCACTTTCTATGTGAGGTTTCCTTAAAAGTATGTAATAATCATAACTGTTTTTAGAATTTATCCTTTCACAAAACAAATAAAAGAATCCTCTCAAATGTAAATTAATTTCAAAGAAACAAAGTCTACTGCAGTTAGAAAACCAATATCCTTTACATTGTATGAGACAGTCTAATTTAATTACATCTTTCAAGAACTAAAAATATTTACTTTGTAAGGGGTCCTTTTTAATTTCAATGTCAAGCTTTATTTAACAACATTAGTGGTATTGGAATACTGCCTTGTGTTTAAATAATCCCATCAACCTTATTTCTTAGATTTGAAGGAAACAGGAAGATAAACTTACATTATATTTGTTTTATTTAATTTTTGTTCTTTAAAATCATGAAAAGTTTTACCTTTTTCAATTTGAACAAAAGACTTGAATCTGAGAGGAATTAGAATAAAATATATCTCTTGGAATATTTGAGCATCTTCAATGAATTTGAATGACATTAAAACTATAACTTCAACAGAAAATAATAATATAAATACTTATACTTCTAAAAGTCACAAAAGCACTCATTATATTAATTCCATAATTATTTGGTATATTTACTAATCATTTCTAATGCACATATGAAAAATATATTTTTTTCAATACATATATATGCATGTGTACATATAGTTACATATAATCATATAATCATTAATAATTTATTATTGTTATATCATTATTTTATACTATATATAATATAATACTATATTATATAATTATTTTATACATATATATATAAATACTACCACTATTAGAAACCAAAATATGGCTCTGACAAAAAAAGTACCAAAAATTAACTATTCTACTATTTACTCGGGAAAAATTTTGATAAGAATTTTTTTTGCATTTATTTAGGAGAATATTGTTGCCTCATAACTTCCTACTTAAATTATTACAACTTAATTTATCTAATTCCAACTTGACCTCTCTAATCAACCTGCCATACTTCCACCAAAGTGATATCAGGGTATGACTCCGTCTCTCTTCCTGCTTAAGTGGCTCTATATTCTTTTCAGGTTAAATTCAAGTTGCTAGAGCACACCATTCAGGAGTTTCATTATCTGACCTCTGCCTGTGTCTTTTTGTATTTCTTATTATACCCCATTGCCTTTTGCTACCAATTTACCATTGCCCAAATGATCAGTCTCACTCATCTACTCTATGTGTTTTATATGTTCACACATGCCATTTCCTCAACCTAAAATATTCTTCCTCCCCAGTTTAACCAAATTTAATCCTAATAGTCTTTTAAGATTCAAATCAAGAATCACTTCTTCCTGAAAGCCTTTATCACTTCTCCCGTCCCCTACTCTGATATCCATTTCCAGTTACTAACTCCTTCACTGATATACACACAGCAGCCTTTAAAACACAAAAAGCCAACAGATTGCCACACAGAAAAATTATCTGCTGACCTGAATTAGTCATTACCTAATGCCAAATCTATTCTTGCTTTGGCTTTCTTCTCTAAACTACCCAAAATGTCTGCGTATACACACACACACACACACACACACACACACACAGACACACACAAATGTGATACCAGCACTGGTATCAGAGGCCCTATAAAGATCAGCAGGTGAGCATTCAGTACACCTGTCCCTGTTCCCACCCTATGTTAGACTCCCCACCCTTATTTTAGCCACAGAAATAAAGTTATTTCGCTCTGATTCCCTTGAGTCATTATTTCATTCTGTTTATGTATGGCCTCTTTTTCAGAGCTGATAATCTTCCCTGCTTAATATACAATATCATTTTTACCACTAGACCTCAAAATCTTTTATAAATATCACCCCAATTTTTTTGAGATGGTTAGAAATCACTACAACTCCTTGTGAGAACATCCATATGAATATTTCATGATCATCAAATTGCTTTTTCAACAAAATTATTCAGAATTCAGTCAGTATCACTCAAAGAAAGTAAATTCTGATGCTATATGTTCTGCTCCTAATCCAAATCTATTTTAAGTTCTGGAGCTTCAACTCAGAGTTAAATTAGACTATAAGGAGCAAAACTATTGCAATGGTTGAGCTTACAGTTTTGCAAAACAAATCCCCATTTGATAAAACAGTTCTGATTATTTGAGAACTGGATGCACGAATTAGGTTTGACATTAAAAGAAGAAAAGTCCTTAACCACTAGAGAAAATAATTTTCAATCCTGAGATCCTACAAAGTTTCAAGGTAAATAATGCATTTTCACAGGCATACGGAATTTGCCCAAGGCCGTCACTGTGCTTAACATTGGGTGGGAACAGTTGACACATAGCTCCAGTGATGAAGAAACAGGTCCTGTAGGGACCCACCTGCGTCAGCAAGAGGAGCATCAGGCCACACACGTCCCTCCTGACAGGGCACATTGGTGTTGACATACTTTCCGTGCATGGCCCAGCTACTCTTGTGGCCTGGAGTCAGATTGGCATCCTAGTTGAAAGTTTTAACAAGTGCAGGAAAAAGGATATAAGCAATTGGAAGCACTTACTTGCTTTTTATTTCTGGAGCAAAGTACTCTCTTACTCTGGGAGAGGGAGGAATGTGCCTTGTTTTTAGATAACAGAGTATTAAGATGCCAAAGACTAAAATGTGAAATGGAAAGTAAGATGCAGGCCTAAAAGAGAGTCAGTTTTAAGTGTCTGCCAAACAGAAATGAATTTAGTCATCCCCTGGTACTTTTGATTTTGTTTTTGAATCTGACGGAAACTTTTTTGGTTAAAGAGGGATCTCCTAAGTGAGCAAAAAATTGGGTGTTTTGATTATGGAAAAGCCAACCTAAAAGAACTGAAAATTATTTTGCTATTTCTAAATTATTATCCACATATCACTATTTCATATCAAAAACCAATAAAAATTTTATGTTCATGAGGATGGATTTTTTTCTGTTTCATATTAAGCTTTCTTATCATCGTTACAAATGTAAAGGTGGAGGGACAGGGAATAATAATAAATTGAATAACCTTACTTTCCTTCCCCATGTTAAGTCTTACCAACCTTCAACCAACAATGTTCTCTGCCCACAAAATCCATAAGGATATTCTTGAATGGGTTTATTCACAGTGCAAAGATGCTTCATGAAATGCATAGCATTCACTAGATGCTGATTAAAATAATCTTCCTAAGTTTTAATCTTTTAAAGATTTCAGGAAAAAAAAAACCTGATAGAGAAAGGATAATTTGAATACTCTCTTGAAATCAAAAAAAAAAAAAAACCAGAAAACAACTTTAATTGCCTTTAGAAAGGATGGTTACATTGCATTTAGAAAGGATGACTTCCACCTACAGTAATCTTTATAAGCCATTTATATATCCATTTGAAGTATAGTCTCTGAGTACTGTGTATATTGGAAGTAAGTTTGGAAATGTTTGAAAGAGATTAAAACAGTATATAATCGTCCCTAGAACCTTAGAATGTCACCATCATTACAATTCTCTACATGATTTTACAATTGTATTTTGCTGTTCACTTTGTTTTCCTTCTTTCCTGCGTGTAGAATTCCAGAAGGAAGAATATGGGTCAGTGACGGAGGTATCAATAGTGTTAGGCTTAAGTGATGAATAACAATGCGAAGATGGGGTGTGTAGAAGAGAACTTCCGTTCTTTTTAGTGAGGATGCTGACCCTCAACCAACACAGCATTGGAGAGAAGTAAAACATGAGTATGCTTCAAAGGAACCAACAACACCCTATTTCCTTTAGTTTATTGTCATCTTCTCACTGAATCTACTTCCACAGATGTAGTTAGTGCAACTGGCTTTTCAAGTAAGGAAACCAAGCCCCAGAATTAGTAAAAGTCATACAGCTGTTAACAGAGCCAAGACTCAATTTCCTGTGCTTTTTCTGTTATGCCTGTTTTCTCATTATTCCATGTTTTTCTCAATGAAAGAACCGTGACATCGTTATGAAAGTCAACACAGTCTTGAAGAAAGTTTCCAGTGCTCAAATCTGGAATGTTCTCTCAGAATAACAATTGAATCCATAACATTGTCTCATGGTAACAATTGAAACCTATAATGTCCCCCTAGAGTAACAAATCAAAACTCAATAATAAGGCCTTTCAGTGTAGTCTTTTTCCAAATACCTCTGAGTTGGGTGGAGGAATTAAAGACAAGGGAAGACCTTATCTGAGACTTTCTAACCCACATACAAGAACAGATCAAAATGAGCACTCAACATCAGGTTCGTAAAAAATGTGAAATGGGTCCTATGGACAAAATAAAAAGTGACATAAAACATTATTCTCTCCCCTCCCCACCCCACTTTCCCAATCTTGGTCCTAGTCATCTTCTCCTACAACAGTTGCCATGAAAAGCACTCATGAAGGACCAAACTTTGATAGCCCTGATGCTGAGGCTCTGCTCTTGTGAAAATCCAGGGGTCAGGTTGGATTTCTAGGTCACCAACATCCAAATGGAAAGGATGTTATATATGAACTGCAGCCACTCAGCCTTGCAACCAAGGGACACGCCCATCCCCCAGCCCTTCCACATCTGTCAGGGCCTGTCCCTCCCTGCTCCATCTCCTCCCAGGCTATCAAAATCCTGAGCTTATTTCTGGACTCGTTTCCTCCTTAGATCTGCTTATAGGAGCAAGGATCTAATAATTATTGATTCACTTTTTGTTGCTTAGAGAGATTAATTATAATAATACTAGGAATGATAACACTCTTGCAGCTACGTCTTTGTGATCAGTAAAACAGTACTCAGATTGCTTCCTCATCACAGAACATTCTCAACCAAAACACATTCAGTGTAGCACTAACCACAGCAATATTTTTAAAAATATTTTTCATCTGAACCTACATTAAAGTAGAAATAGATCAGTTAACTCTGATGAGGTGATTTATGCAAAATGTGTAATCCCAGCTGCTATGAGAAAAACAAAGTAATCAAAGTAAATGTAAGCAATTGCTTAGTAAATATCTAAGCAATGAACAGACCCTCTCTTAGGTAACTATCGCCAAAGAAGGCTTTTTTGTTGTTGTTGCCAAAAAACAATTACGTCTCTAAAATTCACTCCACTAGTGCAATGCATAGATGCTCACAGCAGCTGCAGGACGTATTTTGTATTATTGGAGGATAGAAGAACTTTATGATGGTTTGTACTAACGTCAACAGAACTAAGTTTCCCAGAATCCCCTTCCCTGTATGTATCTGGTTAGAGATGGCCAAAAGAGAAGTTTGTGTGAGATTTGGAAGGCTGAAGTGAAGATGCACACGTGACGCTCTGAAGCACCATATGAGCCGAAGGGGGCCCTGGAGTTCATGAACAGTGTCGCTAACCTGCTGGCTCGCCTTGCTGAGAAGGGGGCAGCAGCTGGGCCTACAGCCCCCATCCCAGCTCCCACTGATCTCCTTCTGCTTCTCTGAGGCTGTGTCTCATTGCTTCTTCTGCAAAACCCTGCACTAGTATCAAGGTTGGAGGAGATGAAAGACAGAACTTTGTCCTCATGGGTCCAGTATGTTCTTTCATGTTCTAGTTTGTCTTCATTCTCCTCTGCTTTGGGTTCAGGCTTTCTTTCCAACGGCTGACCTACAACAACTTCAGACCACCAGTACACAGAGAGACGGGCAGCAGCCTTACAGAAATTTCTTCACCAGCTGCCACAATTGCATAATGTCTGTTTCCTCTGATAAGTCCCTTGTTCCACTTCCACTTCCCTTATGGATCACTTATTGATACAGAATCATGCCCAGGGAACAGCAACTGGACCCTCACCAAGGAATAGGTGTGGAGTCTCTGGATGAATTTCTGTACCCATGCCCCTGTGCAGTAACCCCCTTTGAATTTTGGCTAGCCCTGTGACTCACTTTTGATTAATTGGATAGAAGTGATGCTCCATGACTTTTGAGGCTAGGTCATAAGAAGCTTGCCGGTTCTGACTGGTCTCTTGAAAAACTCACAGTGAAAGAACACAGACCCCCTGTAAGCAGTTTACTATCCTGAGACTACTACAGTGCTGTGAGAAATCCCAGTGACTTTACTGGTGCCCAAAGAATGCTATATAATTAATGCTTTGTAATTAATTTATAATAGAATGGTTCCTGGGTGGTCCTATTCTTGTCAGGAAATAAAAGCTACAATATTGCATTCACCTGCCTGGATAAAGACCTTGCCTCACTTTTGCCCCATCTCTGTACTACATCTGGTATTCTTGCTGTCAGTCTCTCTTCACTCCAATCCATTATGCACATTACTACTATATTAAATCTTGTAAGAATATCAAACTTATTATGTCATCTTACTATTAAATAACTCTTCCAAGGGTCCCATTATACATGGGGATAAAGTTTAAATCTTTCATTCATCTTCCATCTCTAGTTTCATCTCAATTTTCTACTGTCCTCCAAAATGAATTTTCCTTCTGTAGTCAAAGTCATATTTCACATCCCTGGATGTGGCTTGGTATTACCACCATCAAGCGTTTGCTTACCCTGCCCTCCCATTAGACTTCCAATCTTCCCATTTAGCTGCATGACTTCCACCCAGCTTTCAACCTCCAAGTTACATACTATGTCCTTCATGAAGCTTTTCAGTTCCTCTCTCTTCTCTTCCTGTTACACTTACTATAGAAATCGTACTTATATTTCTGTGCATATTTTTATTCCCTAATTAGATTACAATTATATTGAAGAAATGTATGTGTTATTCATCTTTATATTTTTCTAAAAGAAAGTATTTATTGGAGTGGCAGATTTATTTATTTTCCGTCTTTTATGATCTTAAAATAAAGTACTTTGAGAGAAAATAAATTGTCCCAAACTATACTGAAGAAATTATACTGACAGCTTTCAATGAAACTTTTAGCAAAACTATCACTAGTTCTGGTATTTACACTCAAGAGATGACTATGGAGCAATTTTATCTAATCTTTATAAGCATGAAAATCTCCTTTTGATTAAAAATATTACGAATTCCTCTCATGCTAGTGATTGTACTTTTGACACAATGCATAACAAAAAGCTACTCTGCATTCCACGTTACTTATAAACAAGTGTCTATTTTATTAATCACAGCAGCATGCCAATAAAACCAAAAATCGTATGACAAATCTCTGCAGCATATGCTATTTATTTATTTAGTCTATAGGTAATGCTTGAGGTAAATATAGATTCTAAGGTCAGATTCGAAGGCACCTTGCAATAACTTCATGTCCCCATATTTGACACTCTTCTATAATGCTTTTTGACATGTCTTAGAGTGATTATTTTTGAAGAATCATCACTGTTTAAATGTCATTTTGGAAAAGTTCAGCTTGGTTTGGCAACAACCTAGATGCTCAGAAATAGAGGAATGATTATGTAAGTTATAATAGGTCCATGCAATTAATTTTATGGACACAAAATATCATATTAAAATTTTGTAATAACAAAGAATTTTATTTTTCTAAATTCCCATAAAAATTGTATGTATAGTATGAACACAAATACACACAAAAAATATGCATAGAGAAAATAATGAGCAAAAATAAAGTGTTACATTTCCTTTGTATTTCCTTAATCAGAGTATGGGTAATTACTTATTTTTTAATTTATATTTTAATTTATATTTTAAATGTTCTTTAATTTATATATATATATATATATATATATATATATATATATATATATATATATAATGGTTTTACTGGGAAAATGTAATATACTTAATTTCTTAAAGGTCAGAGTTTTACCTAAACAATCTTACTCCTCTCTGTGGCTCTACCAATCATCAATAACCATAGTCCCAGAAACTACTCCTGCAGCCTTACAATTAAAGAAAACATCCTCACTAAATGCACTGCCTTAGCTACAAAGTAATACTTTAAAAACTATATTACATACAATATGTCAAGCGCCAGGGCTTTTAGTTCTTATATTCTGTGATTTTTGTAAACAAGCCTGTGTTCCACCTAGCCATAGACTTGACAACTTTTAGGCTTTGATCGTATCCCCTCTTAGCTTTCATGTTTCTTGCCTAAAGCATCTTAATTTCATGAATCGAGGTTCATATGGGAACCCCTTGATGATTTTACTGATTGTTTTCTGGGATTCTTCCAGCTCTATTTTGTCTGAGGAGTGGTGACCTGGAGAATACATAGTATTCCAGTTGTAATACAATTGTAAGATGATGTTTTCTGATTTGTTTCCAGTTTTCTTTTTGAGGGAGGCCATTGGGTTGGGGCCTTTGAGATCAGACTGCAATTATTCTTAAGTCACTTTCTTGGGTTATAATTGAAACCTTGAAGCCATCAGTTCTACACTCTTTTTTTTTTCTTTTTCTTCAAATAGCTCTCTTACCTACATATACACATTAAAGCTCATCTGTCAGTTTTTTACATTCACATAACAATGAATTTATCTTTAAATTTATTTCCATGAGCCTGACATCTTATAGTCCAAATACCTTGCTAGCAGCTTCAGTTGGAGATTTTATTACCCAGACAATTTACTAACATGTTGATAATAATAAAACAAAAAACGTAATCTCTGGATGATTTCCCCATTATCATCCTCCAGTTAGAAAAGTGCTCATTTATTTTTGCCCTTTGTTTCCTGTCTCTAAGTACTTAACCCACAATAAAAACATTTTCCCTAATGCCATGGTAACTACTGAGAAGTTTTCTCAGTCATTTTGTTTTTTATCTAATAGTTTACTTTTACAGTGTGTATTGAAGTAATCTGACCATGTATTATGACTTCTAATAACTTGTCATGCATCCTATTGAAAGTCTTTTTTTCACACTCTCCTACTGAAAGCACTTAAATCCAAGGGACTCCAATTGAAAATTTTTCATTGGTATCTTACAGTTGATTATCAGAAAGCCTTTTCACCCATAACACAGTGTGTTCTGAATCTCAGTGTGTGCTCAGAGAGAGAAAGAGACAGACAGCTCTAGTATCTCTTCTCCTTATAAAGGCACCAAAAGTATGACCTCATTTAACCTTGATCACCTTTTACACAGACCCTACCTCCAAACGTGGTCACCTTGGGGGTTAGTGCTTCAACATATGGGGGAAACATAAACATTCAATACATAACGTATATAATAACTTTATTTAAAATAGTCAAAAAATGGAAACAACTTAAATATCATTAACTGGTGAATTAACAAATTATGGCATAATGGAATATTATTTGGCAAAATAAAGAAATAAATTACTTACACATGCAAAAATACGGAAGAATCTCATCAAAGAAGCCAGATCCAAAAGGCAAGATACTATGTGGTTTTATTTATATGACATTCTGGAAAAGGCAAAACTGTATTCAGGAATTAAATTAGTGATCGTTAAGGCCTAGTTTTAGAAGAAAAGGATTGATTACAAAAAGGAGAGCACAAGGGAAAGAAATATTCTACTGTTTATTATGGTTGTGATAGATGTATACATGACTGTATACATCTGTCAAAACCTATCACTTAAAATGTGAATTTTACACTTAAAAATGTGAATTTACTGTATATAAATTACAACTCAATAAACTTGGTTTAAAGCCACGGGCAAAAGAATGAAACTAGACTGCTATCAGTCACTATATACCAAAATTAACTCAAAATGGATCAAAGACCTAAGCATAAGACCTGAAACAATAAACCGCATAGAAGAAAACATAGGCACTAAACTTATGGACCTTGGGTTCAGAGAGGATTTTATAAACTTGACCTCAAGGTCAAGAGAAGTAAAGGCAAAAACAGATAAATGGGACTATATCAAACTAAAAAGCTTCTGCACAGTAAAAGAAACCATCAACAAAACAAAAAGGCAACCAACCAAATGGGAGAAGATATGTGTGAACCACACCTCTGATAAAGGGATAATAAAATGTTTCCCTAAAAATAAGACCTAGCCAGACAATCAGCTCTAATGCATCTTTTGGAGCAAAAATTAATATAAGACCCAGTCTTATTTTACTATAAGACCGGGTATAATATGATATAATATAATATAATACCGGGTCTTACATTAATTTTTGCTCCAAAATACACATTAGAGCTGATTGTCTGGCTTGGTTTTATCTTTGGGGAAACAGGGTATCCAAAATATATAAAGAACTCATACAACTCAACAACAAAAAACAAACAATCCAATTATAAAATGGGTGGAGAACCTAAACAGACACTTTTCCCAAAAAGACATACAAACGGCCAACAGATATATGAAAAAATGCTCAACTTCACTATCTATTAGGAAAATGCAAATCAAAACCACAATGAGATACCACTTCACACCTGTTAGAATGGCTATAAACAATAAGACAAGTAATAACAAGTGGTGGAGATGCTGTGGAGAAAACGGAACCCTCATACACTGCTAGTGGGAACGTAAATTGGTGCAGCCACTATGGAAAACAGTATGGTGGCTCCTCAAAAAATTAAGAATAGAATTACCATGTGACTCAGCAATTTCTCTTCTGAGTATCTACCCAAAAATCTGTAAACTTTTATCTGTAAAGATATTTGTACTCCTATGTTCATTGCAGCATTATTCACTGTGGCCAAGACATGAAACAACCAAAGTGTCCTTCAATAGATGATTGGATAAAGAAGAGGTGGTACAAGTATATGAAATGGAATATTACTCAGCCATAGGAAAAGATGGAATACTGCCATTTGCAACAACATGGATGGATCTTAAGATTATCATGCTAAGTGAAATAAGACAGAAAAAAATTGAGAACCATATAACTTCACTCATATGTGAGATATAAAACTGAAAACAACAAACGAACAAGACAAACAAACAAAAACTCATAGACACAGACAACAGTTTAGTGGTTACCAGAAGGGAGGGGAGAAGGAGTTGGAGAATAAGGTAAAGGGGGTCAAATACATGGTGATGGAAGGAGAACTGACTCTGGGTGGTGAACACACAATGTAATATATAGATAATGTATTATAGAATTGTACACTTGAAATCTATGTAGTTTTGACCATTGTCACCCCAATAAATTTTAATAATAAAAATATATATATCACATGAGATTTACAGCCAGCACTTTTATGTCCTTGCTATTTGATGTAGCAACACACACCAGTTCTAGTGAATCAGAGAAGATGCATGTTTTAGTCTTGTCCAGTTTCACTATTGTGACTTTGGTCATCATAACTAAGTAGAGAAACCTATGTAGTTTTTGTTGATCATTGTTACCCCCAATAAATTTACTTTTTTAAAAATTTAAAAATTTCCTTAGGGAAGACTTCCCTGACTTTCAGTCTACATGGGAAGTCTTTCAGATCATAGTGTGGATCACAATGGTAATCATTTTATTTTATGATTATTCAGTTTTTCTTTTTCTCCTCTACTAGCTGAGGCAGAGATCATGTCTGTTTTTTTTACCACTGTTTCCCTTTGAGCACATTGCCAACAGAAAGTAGATATTTAATACATATTTACTGAATGAATGAATAAAAGCTGTCCCTTAAAAATTTTTTAAGAAAACACCTGAAGAATTGAGAACTGCAGGAAGCCTAGAGATAATCCTCACAGCCCTGAACCAGAGCAGAAAGGCAGGTTTGGTGGAGCTGTTCTACAGAGGATCACTGCCTCCTTCAACATGCTCATGCCAGATAATGTATAGTTTGCGGTTGTGTGTAAATGAAGGGCCCCGTCTCTGGTCTTAAGGATCTCAGTGACTAGTGGAGTATAATTTCTATATCACTACCATTCCCACCAAATTATGGAGCATGAGAAGAAAAGTGAAATGCTTGCCCAACATTTCCCCTTCCAAAGTTTCCCTCCTCATATTTTGCATAAGGAAAAATAGCTGGTATTTAATATTCAGGGTTGCTATGGACTGAATTGTATTGCCTCAAAATTCATATGTTGAAGCCCTAACCCCCAAAGTGATGCCATGTGGAGATGGGGGCCTTTGGGAGGTGATTTTTTTTTAGAGGAGGTCATGAGGGTGACGCTGTCTTGATTGGTATTTGTGCCCTTATAAGAAGAGACACCAGGGAGGTTCCTTCCTCTCTCTCTCTCTCTATCCTTGAGGACTCAGCAAGAAGGCAGCCATCTGGAAGCCAGGAAGAGAGCCCTCACTAGAAACCAACTAGTATGCTGGCACCTTGGATCTTGGACTTCCCAACCTGCAAAACTGTGAGAAATAAAGTCCTATTGTTTAAGCCACCAAGTCTATAGGATTTTATTAAGGTAGGGCTAATAGTAGGGTCCTTTGGCTTTTAGAGTTTCAGTTAACTGTAAGGAGACTAAGAAGATCACTACAATGACCAGACATCCTGATTCCATAACAGACTTTCTGTAACCCGACACTAAACTATGCTAATGAATGTATTGGGGTCAGGACACTTTCGCATTAGGATAGCAAGCTAGAGTAGTAAACATTAGAAGTCATCAATCAGCTCCTGAACATATTGAATGCAAAGGTGCCCAGGAGCGATAGAAAGTGGGAGGGCTAGGGACAGTAGGCAATAATAATTTTATTATGTACACCACAGTAGGCAATTTGATACTTAAGAAAAAATATGAGCTTTGGAGAAAAGTAGACTTGGATTCAAATCTTGGCCCTTTCTCTTATAAGCTTTGTGGTTTTGAGCACATTATTCAAACTCTGAACCTCAATCTCCTCATCTGTAAAAGGTAGGTAACAAGCAGTCTCTACCTCAGGGCTTGTCATAAGCATTAAGTGGGATGATATACATAAGATACACTTTATATATGGTAGGACAGTTAAGTCCTTTCTACTTTTACAGTCAATGAAAAATAGGTCATTGAGATAAAATCAAAAAGCCAAATGATCTCTGTCAAGTAAATATAAGCTGGAAACCATGCCCCAGCATGGCCTGTCTTGGGAAATATTGAAAATAAGTAAATTCTTGAAGGTCACGATCAAGGCACAGTTCTTGTGATGTGATATGCAAATAACAAATAATTGTCGAAAGAAGAGCTGTAGGAAAGTGGTTGGGTTCCAAAGGACTAATGCTTAATAATAGAATGACAGACCTCCAGATCAGGAAAGTGGAGACGGATTTTAGGTCGTGTAGGAATAGGAGTATTGGAACCTTATTGATGTACCTCAAGGACCACTGCCTTGTCCTCTATATTTACTCTACATTCCCTTATACATCGATGCTGATCATGACATTTCAAAAGAGCAGAAAGTAGGAAAACTGAGATCCTACTGAGACATCCCAAAAAGCAGGAATTTGTTAGTTTCTAAAATAGTTGATTTTTATCTGGGAATGAGAAGGAATCCTGAATAATATTCTTCAATATAATCATCAGCCAAGTTAAAAATTAGTTTTAATAAGGCCTGCATATAATACATGACGCATAATGGACCCAGCATCCATTTAATCTCAACCAATGGCACAAGGAAACTTCACTCTTCTTACACTGAACTTGAAGTTCCGAACGCCATTACATTGGCTTCACGGTCTCCGTGAATGGTCAGCACTGACCTCTAGTGGCAATCCTCGTTAATCACAGCTCGGTCCTTCAGTGACCCCAGGGAAAACACCCATGCCAGGCGAGGGCTTGCGTAAGGAAAACAGTTATCCAGGCTGTCAGCCCTAAGGTTCCAGTGAGATCATATTTATATCATTGTTTGTTTTGTTTTGTTTTTGTTTTTGTTTTTACCATGAGCACTTCTCTCAGCTCACAATGGAAATCTGAAAGGAGTGGTTTGTAGAGTTTTATGGAAAACCTCTAAGAAGCAAAAGATAATAGCCTTGAACTCTCTAGGATTTAGAATCTGGATATATGACCTCAGGTGCTCATCACACATACAAAGTAAACAATGGAGATTCAATGATCTTACATATGCATTTGTTTATTCTATTTACAATTTTCCATGGGGAAGTTGTAAAGACATTGATCAGCCAGTTAAAAACAGGACTGGGGACCCTCCTCCTATGCAGGAAAACAAATAGACATTATGCACAAAAGAAGCAAAAGACAATCTCTACTCTCAAGTACATTGGAAATTAATAGGGAAAAGAGGACTCATAAGTGTAATTCATTTTTTCTGTCTCTAATAGAGGAATCAAACATGCAAGCAACTGTAAATAAAAAACACAGGGAAGGAGAGAGAAAGCAGAACAATGAGATAGAGAAAACGATGCATTAGGTAACTATAAATGTTAGGGTTTGAATTTGTTTAGTGGGTAGGTATTAGAAGTGATCTTAAAGCTGAATGATCCATTCCAAGCCTGTTATTTTAAAGAGAGGGAAATAATAAATTCGGAAATGTGATTCAACTTTCCTAAAATCCCAAATCAGTAAGTGGAAAACTACTATTCAAAATCTCACTTCACTAGTTATTCCATCATAAGCTATGTCCTACCTTATAAGAGCTAAGCTTCTGTTCAACTTGGACTTTGAGAGAAATTTTGAACATAAAATATGCTATTTTAAAGGAAATCATTTCTTCTGTAGCTACATTTAGATATAAGCTCATTGAATGAAATATGTATTTACTATTGCCTAATGCAAATGGCTAAAGGATGAAGGTGATACTGGGTACTTTATGCCTGCTTTTATTTTATCATCTATTAATTTAAAGTTTAATTCTATGTATTTAAATTTTATTATACATCATAAATGATACCAAATATAACTGAGTTAAGGTACAGTGTTCTTTGCTTTCTCCCTTGAATATAAGTATCAGTCAAATTAAGATTACTTCTAATAGAGTTCTTATCTCCTATCTCTTTTTTTCCCTTCCCTGATTCACATCATTTGCTGCTGTGTTTCTATCCCAGGCAGTAAAGCCATATGGGCTATTCAATTCTATATTCCTAGAATACCTAAAAGTGAGAAAGAGGAGAGTTAGAAATCTATGGGAAATCCCTTTTCTTCACAATTTCCACCCAGAGGGTTTGGATTGTTTGGATATGTTTCAAATAAACATCCTTCTTCTTAGTGTAGTCGATACATATTTTTTAGCCTCCAGGGGAACACTGATCTGCTAAAATTGTCATTTTTCAGCTAAGTTATAATTTGCTAATCCCTTAAGACCATCTGACAGGTTTCATGGCTGTTCTGACAGACCTCAATATAAATAAAGAAGGTTTTAAATAAAATTGAGAAAAGCTTACTTGAGGAAAGTAAAATGGCATAGAATGAGGGTATGACTCACTAAAACTCCTATTCTACTTAAGAACAAACTATGTCATAAACTCTATTGTTAAACCGAAATGTAGGGATTGGGCTTTTATGATCAAATGATTATTATGAGAAATCAAAAGGGACCATACAGACATAAAGGAACTAATATTTGTTAAGAGTTAGAAAATTATAAATACAATTCTATATAAATATATACAATATTACAAATACATAATAGAAAACTCTACTGAATGTAAGTTATTCATTTTTGATGACGGATTAGGATTTTGCAGTGATTCAGTATTATGCTGTGAATGTCAATTATCATTGGATATGGACTCAAATTTTGGTTAAAATAAAGGAGTTACTAACAGAGTAATGGAAAAATAACTATCAGACTTGATAACTTAAGACCATCAGTTCTCACTGGGACCTTCAATTGTAAGTCGAGACTTTCACTGGTAAGTCGATTACTCAAAGTAGTGCAGGGTGAATAGGATGTCAAACGTGGCTTTGCAAGAGAGCCTGAAACTATCCAGCAACTTTTTCCCAGCACTTTTGTGAATGAAATTTCATATTTTTTGACTGAGAATTTCCTATTTTTTGGCAACCATTTCACTTAAGAGATCTATCCAAAAAACATCATGAGAATAAGCAAACATAGAAATACATACAAGGATCATTTCAGCATTATTTAAAGTGTCAAAAAAATGCATGAAGCCACATGCTCAACATAGGGGAACGGTGAAATGCATTCCTATATAGCCATATGATGGACTATTCTGGGGCCATTATGAATTATGTTTTATGAAGTTTAAAAACCAAGAAAAAAGATTCATAATAAAGAGTTAAGTAAAAAATGTCTAGGTACAAATCTGAATTTAGTTTTATACAAATATGCATAAGAAAAAATCCTAGAGAGAAATATACCAAAATATTAATCATCATTTTCATTGGGTAGTGGATTATTGCTTATTTTAACTTTCATTTTTGCGAGGCTGTTTCTTCAAGACATTTGAGGGCACATAAAAAGTACGTGCTCTTATGTTTTGTGTATGTCTAAATCACTACACTGTTCATTTTTTCATTTAAAATTGCAGGCACTTTTCATTTCTTTTTTTACTCTCTCAGCATGCACCCTAGACTGCAAGGGCACACAAGAAGAAGAAAGCTTTGGTGGACATAATTCTTTATAGATCTTACATTCCTTTCATTTTTTATTTGACCCTAATAATCTCAAGAAGAGGCAGGATATAGGCACTTACAGACTTCCTAGATTTTTCTTTTATTAATATAGACATTTTTGTACCTTGGTATCCATAGCGAATGTTATTAAAAATAAATGTTATTTTAATAGAGTATCTGACACTAGGAGAGCAGTAAGTTTAAATCCTAGTTACTCTGCTTAGACAAGTTAGATCCCAAGTCTAATGTAACCTTTTCAGAGAGGCCCCCGCTACCTGCTTTAATGTGCACCCCCCAGCCAATCTATCACATTACTTTGTATTGTTCT
Organism: Rhinolophus ferrumequinum; assembly: GCF_004115265.2. Taxonomy (NCBI): domain Eukaryota; kingdom Metazoa; phylum Chordata; class Mammalia; order Chiroptera; family Rhinolophidae; genus Rhinolophus; species Rhinolophus ferrumequinum. Next base: position 56,913,773 of record NC_046288.1, read on the forward strand.
CATAAACTTAAAAGTAACTAAAATGATTTGATTTTTCATTTTTTACTTGTTTAATGCTAATATCTCCTACCACTATCCCTCCCAAGAAAGCCACTCCATGGATGCAAGGATCTGATTCCACTCCGTTCCCCCCACTGCTTTCTCCCAATACCTCGAGCAGTGTTTGGCCTAGAGGAGGCATTTAATATATAAGTGTCGAATAAATAAATGAATGAGCAATGACCTCTCTGGTTATTTTTCCTATCCTATAAAATGGCTACAATCATCCATACCTTATAGGCTTATCATGAAGATTAAATTAGATAATATATGAGAAAAACTCACATCATAAATGTTGTCACTTTTTTAATAATCTGTTTACTTGTCATAGCCTGTGGGGGTCCAGCGCAAAGTTTTTGTCACATCAATATAATTATACCCCAAGAGCTTCCGAGGAATGGTTTTTAAAATGTAAGCTTACGGTATACGTACTAGTTAGTATACCTATTAAATAATCCAAATTAATACCACTAAGGGCCACATGCACAAGCAGTAACAGCAGTCGTGACTCTAACTTTATATACCATGAGACCTTTGAAGAGAAGTAAAAGCCAGGTAAGGTCCTCTAGATGGTGGGGGCCACGTCTGATCATACTCTTTAAGTGCTGAGAGAAATAAATCACAAGGTGTCAAATAATCAGCAATACTTTCTTGAGGATTTACCCATCCTTAAGGTCATGTTAGGTGACATACTAATAAATGGAACAACTGTACAGCCTGGCAAGTGTACAGGTTATTTCCTTTGCTGCCTCAAAAGAATACTTGGTCCCAAAGAAAATAAAGACCATGTTTTGACTTCGATGATTTGTGGGTTCCAAGAAGATTTATAACTTTATAATTCAAAACGTTGTCACATTTAAGAGCCCCAGAGAGGCTAAAGGCATTACCCAAAGACACACAGCTATTTAGTGGTTAAGTCATATATACCATTTAATTCAGCTAAACTCAACTGCCATCAACGGAGTGCTTGAGGGGCTTTGGCTTTGAACTAACCTGCTGTGGTTTGGGAGTAAGCTAGGAACACGTGCAGCGTTAATATCTTTGAAACATCGTTCATTGAGCAGCTGCTTGGTTAGTTGGTTGGTTGAATGAAGTTTCCAGCTGTCTCTGACTTACCCTAGCTTGAAGGTAGAGATAATAATGACAATTGTGCTTTTTTTAAAACCTGATACCTCCTGGAACCTTACTCTATCAACTAACTTCAATATAACACCCACTTTTTGTTCCCCCTCCATGTTTTACACAGAATAACATAAGTATTTCATGACCTCCTGGCTTCACAAAGAGAGTTCTATCCCACTAAACTATCTTTATTGCAAACCCATGTTGTAATTGTAGGAATCTCTTTGCTTTGGCCTGAGTTTCAAGCTGGCTATGTATAAATTGACTTGACTTTCTGACTTAGTGCTAAATATGTGAACTCCTTCTCTGTTAGACTATTTTAATTCCAAATGAATCTTTTAAAAAATGACATTTGTGGTATGTATGACTACATGGTTACAGACAAAATAGAAAAACATAAAAGGTTTGTTACACATCTGGAGAAGATAAATTCTTTTCAATACAGGAAGAGACATTCTACATTACATGTTCACTTCCCATTTTGACAATTAAACACCATGTGCTACTACATAAAACAATAAAATAAAAGTGAAAAATTCAACATTGCTTATAGTTTGATTTCTGGTTGAATGGGCATGATATTATAGGTGACAGCTTTTTGCGGGAAACTCATGATTGCATTGAATACAAACATCCAGAAATCCCAAAACTATATCGGTTATAGTGCTACCCGATGAAATTTGATGATAACAAAAAGTCAAACAACTATTATTTTAGTGTTAGCATTTATACTGAATTCTTACTATTTTTATTAGGTAAAATATAAATGTTTAAAGTAAATATTAATCCTTTGTTAAACTATTTAATTAAGCCAGAATATTCCATTCTCTAATCATTTGGACAGAAATAGATTACTGAAATGCAAAACCAACAAAAGTTGATCAAATGTTTATTCTCTATTTCTGACAAAAAGGAAAGTTTTTAAGTTAATTCAAATCAACAATTATTGTTGAGGCCCTACTATGTGCTCAACATTGCTCTGAGAAGACATAGTGGTAACTGAAAACCATTAAAAAACCACAGTGTGAGGGAAATTCTGAGCTATTTGGCATTTGTTAGAAATTTAGAGTCATTTTTCATATCAGTCAATATCTCTTCAGACAAAAAGTCTTAGAATTTGTATTTGAATCAACTCAAGACGAAATTCAGAGTTGTGGAGCCTTTACAAAACTTTCTTCAATGTATTAAAATTTTAGTATACATTCTGACTTGCTTTGTACTGTGAAATAATTTATTCCAATTCTGTAACATGACAAAGACAGCATTTTATTGGTAGGTACTATTCCTAGCCTCAGTATTAAAGGATGCTGAGCGGCTGAAGTGGTCTATTGTTCCAACACTATGTGGAATTGATTTCAAAGAAATTTCCTCTGCTTGCCGGTCACTCCATACTGTTTCCTAATGTTAGAGGATAATCTACCATCAACCACTTCGAAAATAGATCTTAAAGCTACATTTGCTATCACACCTAGTGTTTGGAATCTTGTGTTAAACTTAGCATTTCATTGCATTTGTTCACTTCTTCCTAGGAGTTTTATCACATTCTTTTGTAGATAGGGACTATATCTTATTTAAAGTCTAAAACATTGATCTCCAAATAGAAGGTGGTCAATAAATAGTTTGTAAATAAAACATAAATTATTAAATAAGACAAAAATAGGTTATTACTGGTAACTATTTTTCCGTATAACATTATTCCATAATGTTAGTTAAAAAACCATAATTAAAAGAACCATTTATTTAGCTCATAATTCTGTTGGTCACAATTTATGCCAGACTCAGCTGCGTGGTCTTGGCTTACACATGTAGTGGACCCACTGGCAGGTCCACTGAGGACTGGGTGGTCCAGGGAGACCTCCGCTGGGACACTTCATCTCTGCTCCATGTGGTCTCTCATCCTCCATCAGGACAGTCTGAATTTGTTATCATGCAGTGTCAGGATTCCTAGACATTGGCCAGACCTGCGCAAGGCCATTAGAATTCTAGGCTCAGAACTGGGCAATAGTCATTTGCACAGCTTTCTGTTGGCCAAAGAAAGTCATGAGGCCAGCCCAGATCTAAAGACACTCCACTTTTTGATGGCAGGAGCTGCAGAGTTTTACAGCAGAAGGTATACATACAGGATGGATGAAGATTGAGGTATATTTTTGCAATCAAGTTATTACAGGCATTCTTCATTTACAAACACCTATCACCATAGAAATGGTATGATGTTCCCAGACAAAATCAATACTATTCCAGATGTTTATAAGGAGTATAACTTTCCCATTGTTTCTGTCTTTAGGCAACTTTTTTTTTTTCTATCTCACAGATAGCACCATTATATCTTAAATTCTTTAATATATTTATTATTCAACAAATATTTATTGAGCAAAAGCCATTGCAGATACCATGTTAAGTACTGGGGATATGAATAAGATAGCTCCTTTCAGAATCCAGTGAAGGAAGACACAGAGAGAATTACATCAAATTGTTTTCTTAGTGCTCTGAGAGCATGCAAATAGAAATGACTTCCCAAAGGAAGCAGTATTAAGACTGAATCTTTGGGAGCAAGTCGGAGTTCATCTAGAAGAAACAATAGACCTTTAACTCATGGCATCAACAAAGGCAGGGCTGGAAATAGCATGGTGGGACCAGGAAGTAGCTCAGATTGGAGGCAAAACACATAGTCATTATGCAAGAGTGAAAGAGGATAAGGATAAATTATAGGGAACAGCAAAACGATGAAGGACTCTAAACATCCTCATAGGACTTTAGATTTTTATCCTCTAGCTAATGAAGAAAAGTCATTGAATAGCTGAGCAAGTAAGTCACATGGTCAGTTTTGCATGTTACAAAAGTAATTTCAATGGTAGTAACAGCAAAGAATTAAAGAGGGACAAGAGTGAAAGGTAAGTTTAGAAGACTAGGTTTATGAGGGCACATAGCTCAGATGAATATTCTACTCAGAAAGCAGAGAGTAGCTCTATTTAACAGTGTAGAGAGCAGGAGACTTAATGATTACACAAAGAAATAAAAAATTGACTTTGAACAGTTTGTCTCCATTCTATTGAGAATGTCATGAAAGGAAACCTCAGGTAGCTATAAAAAAAAAGGCAGGGGTTTAAGTTAGTTGAAACAAAAGGTAGGAGCTATAGCCCTTCTTGCTGTAAATATACAGAGTTCCCATTCTAGAGAAGTTGTTCTTCCCGAGAATCCAGCTCAATGATAGGAAGACTGATCACAAGCCAACTGGTTGGATTTCCTCTCTATCTAGTACTCATCAATTCTGTGAAAATTATTACATTTGGAGGTTCATATGTTCAGGGACCATTCCTTACATTGTGCTAGGAAAATGCAAAGGCTAAATATGGTGATATACTCATCCAGTCGCCCTGTCCTCTACTTGGGCCTGGATATTTTAGTGGGACACTAAAGGGGAGTTGAAAACCACAGCCAGGTTGTAAAAGGAAGACAGACTGAGAGAGAGCAAGTATCTGCAAGGTCTGAACCTGCCTGCCCTTCAAGATTCATCTGAACTATATTTGCATATTTCTTGAATATTCACTCTGCCTCCTGCCAAAGGCCACTACTGCCCATGCTGCTCTCGATGCCTACAAAGCTCTCCTTCCTATCCACTTCAGCTGGTTAACTTCCATTCTGCTTTCAAATGGTGTTGCTCTGACATTCCTTCCCTGCCCCCAAACTATATGAAATTTGTTCTGTTAGATATTTTCTTAGAACAACATTCCCTCCCTTCAGAGCATCGATTTCCATTTGTACAGCTGTGTGATTATTTGATTAAAGCCCATCTCTGTCACAGACTAAAATCCTCATGAGGGCAGGGCGATGCTGGCTTTGCTTTCCAATATCTTCCTGTTATCTCACAAGTGTTTACTTCATAGAAGGTGCTTGCCAGGTCCAGGTTGATTCATGAGTGAATACATGAATTAATGAGTAATTAATTATGTTTTTTTTAAGAAGGAAGAAAGTTATTTTAATATTTCTAAATTATACATATTAAATATTTTAAAGCTGGGGAATCGGATGCTTTCTGCTTCCAGAGGTCAGATACGGTTTTAACAGAGTCTTCTTCCATGCTTTTCCTTTATCTGCTTCCAGAATGGGGCCAACAGATCACCCAGAGAGGAGATAGGGTAGCTTGATCTCAACAATCACTTGGACTCAGGCTCCAGCTTCTCCCTCAATGAGTGCCAGCTGTGGTGGTGGCTTTTGAGATACACATGGCTTTCCTATGAGGTCATTACTGATGGAAACTATCAACACCTCTACCCCTTGGGGTAAGAAGTCAGCTCCATTCAAATAAGTATTCCTCAGGCTCCTGCTTCAGAGACACTCTCCTGCTCCTACTGCAGATGTTTTAGTTTGGGAGACAGGATAAAAGATGACATGGGGGGTGAAAATCAGAGCAGACCCAATACAGCTGCACTGGGAAAGGAATCATGGCAGAGTTTCCATGTGTCTTATTACAATCCTTTTTATCATTCCCTCCACTTAATTTAGTCAAGCAATGAGACAGTGTTCTAAGTACGTGCTAGTCAATACTGGGCAGGTATAAGAAAATGGTCGAGTGACCATTCTATCTCCCGTAGAATGGATATTACTAGATTGTAAAATGGTTTTTTTAGTCTGCTAATGTCATGATATCAGTTTTCATCATGAGTTTATTCTACAAAACAGTCACTAGATATTATCATTCTTATGTGTCAATACAGACTGATTGCAAGCAAATGGATATATAGACCACAATTATCGGATAATACAAATACATAGGTGAGAAGGGGAGAATTCATTATGGAAAATAAGAGCAATGAACAAATTTCTTTGGTCATTTGTCAATCTTGATTTTTTCAGTGAGGAGTTTATAATGGTCTGAGATCACTAGTGTCGTGCAGGAGACCCTGCTCGCTGCGCCATTTGTCATGCAGGGTGTCAGGTGGGGCCTCTAGTCCCACTCCCCACATAAGAATGCAGGATATGGCTAGGCCAAAAAGGAACACCCACAGAATCATAGGTAGGGGAGTCATACCACTATAGTCTCATTGGAGGCACTATAGTCTCACTGGAGGCTGGATCCACATGACCTGCAACCTGCCGTCCATTTCTCTGCCTGCCAACCAACCAACCGACTGACCAACCAATGCAGCTGCGGCAGTTATATCAGTGGCTAATTTAACTGGTTACAGCTGACGGCCAACTAGCCACAGCTGACAGCCATCTATTACCCGAGCCAGCACCTTTCCACATGAGGTTGAAAGCCTGGAAACTGCTCTCTGGGACTCTGTCCCCACAACTGGCCTGCATTTCTGTTCAAGTGATTATAAGGGAGGTATCTGGCTTCATTAAAACCAATGTTTATGACACTCCCACTATGTATTAGGAACCAAGTTTTGCAGGAATCTAAAATGGTATAGGACATTGTAATGCAGAATCTCCAGGTCCCGCTCCAGTGGGTGGACACAGCATATGGTGAGGCCAAAAAGGAACAACAATGAAGCCATGGAAAGGGGGTTCATACCATTATATTTTCGATGACAGCTGGTCGAGACACAAAAGAAAACATCCACCAGTACCCCAAGGAGGGGTCTTCTTACACCCCCATCTCGCTGGCAGCTGGGTGAGACACCGGAAGTAGGATCAACATGATCCACAATCCTCCATACACACTTACTAACCCCACTTGCTAGCCACAACCTGCCATTCACTTCTCTGCCAACCAAGCAACAACACAGCTTGCTAGCTGCAATCCACGCTTGCTAGCGTAGCCACAGCAGTTTATATTAGTGGCTAATGGCTAACTGATTACAGCTGATGGCCATCTAATAACCGAGCCAGCACCTTTCCACGTGAGGCCGAGAGCCTGGAAACTGCTCCCTGGGACTCTGTCCCCACAGACATTCTCTGATCATAAATAGTTTACAATCCAGCAGGGTTGTTTGTCCAATGGGGGATGAGATGGTAGCTATCTGGGCAAAAAAAATGGCCAAGGAGATAGCGTATTACTTGAAATCGCAATAATAAATTGTGTTTGGTACAGAAACCCCCAGAATATTAACACAATTGGAGTGTTTATGGGAAGGAAAAGGCTCATATTACTACAAGCAATTTTCAAGAAGCTGTAAAAGAAAAGCTGGCATTTGGGGAAATGTAGAATCTTAGAAACCTTTGGAGGAATCCTTTGAAGATTTAGTGAATGGGGTTCTGGTTAATGTTTCCATAGACAGGCTGCAGGGGACAGATTATGAAAATGGCATCAGGAAAACTAACAGCTCAACCACTCTTCAAACTTGACTGCTCAAAGAGGAGGCTTTCACTCAGGTAAGATCAGAAGACAACACAGGTGTTTCCACTGGGCCAGAAAATAGAGGATTCAAATAGCTATGTATAAGTAGAGAATTAAATTCTTTACAATTAATGCTTTCAATCAGCACAACAGCATAAACATTGTGGGGACATGTTTCCAGGCTCTCGGCCTCACATAGAAAGGTGCTGGCTCAGGTAGCAAATGGCCATCAACTGTGATTAGATGGCCATCAGCTGTGGCTAGTTGGCCGTCAGCTGTAACCAGTGAGCCATTAGCCATGAATATAACTGCCGTGGCTATGCTAGCAAAAATTGGGGGCTGGCAAGGAGATGGTGGCTGAGCCTGCAAGCGGCGCAGTGAGGGTTGAGAATTGTGTTGCTCCTGTTTCCTGTGTCTCCAACCTAGCTGCCAGCGAGAGTATAGTAGTATGACTCCCCTACCTATGGCTCCGTGGGTGTTCCTTTTTGGCCTCACCATATTCTGCGTGACTCCCTGCACGACAAACATGTAATGTTATTTTCCTACTACAATGTTCCCCCAAAAATCAGGTCTACCCCGAAAGTAAGCCCCAGTTAAGATCTCAGCCAGATGGACACATTTAGGACGTTACGATGATGTTCCAGAAGAAGATGACATGACTGTGTTTGAATAAATGTAGACTGTTGTACATGAAAAAATAAGACATCCCCTTGAAAATAAGCCCTAATGGAGCAAAAATTAATATAAGACCCAGTCTTATTTTCGGGGAAACACAGTATAAAGGATAAAGAACAAAAATGAATGGGTAGGGAAAGAGAGAGCACAAATGCATAAAGAGAGGGCTAACTCCTGCTCCAGAGAAAAATCACACCACAGTGGCAGGCCTGCTGTGCAAAAGCCCATTTAGCAAGAACAGCCCAGACCTTCATTTCAAATTTTATCAGAAGCCACTGGTCCTAAAGTATCACTGGCGCCTACTGAATTTTCACCAGGGACCTAACAGAAAACATCTGTTCTCTTACTTAAAAGTAAATCAATTGATTAAATAAACGTTTGCTTTCTTTCTTCTATTAGAAGCATAGTTATTTCTCTTTTTCTTCCCTCCTGACTCCTTTAATAACTTACTTCTGCCTGTGAGTTAAAATCTGGGAATGAGGTGCTTTCTTTCTGTGCCTACATAGGGAAATTTACCACAGGTCAAGCTGAAATTATATTGGAAATCCATGGAGGTAAACAATTTGGTAACGTTTCACATGTAAATCGAAAGCTTATATAACCACATAAATGACTTCAAGCAACAAAGTCATGTGTGAGTGTGAGTTGTGCAAGTGTGTTTGTGTTTGCGTGTGAATGCACAAAATCCTCACTGCCTTGAGAAAACCCCGACCGTAATATGGAACTTGGATTTTGAAACCTGACCTCTGTGTTTAAACTTATTTCATAGTTTTTACAAAGGAGATTCCATAACATGAACAGATTAGGTCTCCTTTCAACCCAGAATTTTTAACTTGAAAATGACATTTTTGTGATGAAACTTCTGTGGTTGCAATCCACAGTGCCTCGTATATTTTTCTGAGTCAATAGGATGAACTTCTATATCAGCACCCACTAAACAACAGGATGCACACGAAGCAGCCCCTCGCGGAGCAAGAAGAGACACAGCAGCCAACGGTTCAGCATGGATGCTGTCATTCCCAGCACTAACCCTTGTCCGGCATCTACGACATGCCAAGTATTATTCTAGGCACAGGAGATGCATGGATAAATAGAACAGCATTTGCCATACGGATCTCACAGTCTAATAAGGAAAAGAAATAAACCTCCAGTCACAATATCCTGAAATAAATGCTGTGCTGAGGGATATATAAAGTGACATGAGATAACAGAGGCAGGAAGAAATAACTCTGCTTTCAGCGAAAGTGGAGGGGGACTCAGGGAAGATTCCACAGAGGGAGTAAAATTTGAGCAAGACCTAAAGAAGGATAAACCCCATGGCTCATGTATTTTTCTGTCATATTTCTATGAACTTGGCAAGTTGTTCACTGCTCTGTTCTTCAGCTTCTTCATCAACTGGACAAGAGAATCCACAGTAAGTCATGTGTTTAAAAGACATGTTGGGAAAAGTCTACTTCCCAAGCATAGTATATGTGGAAGGGTGTTATAGATGTGAATTTGCAGGTGAAGGCTGGGGTGAGAGTGAAAAGGAACAGGGTAAAGAGAAAATACACAAGGATGGCATTTTGAAAATGGAGAGAAACAGTTTCACATGCCATTTATCTATTCTTCCCTTTGCCATCTTGGATATATAGGCAGCATCAAAACCACTGAAGAGAAAAATGGAACATCAATAGGTATGATCCCCTCTTGATCTCCATCAGTCAATAGGGCATATATAAATATGGAGTTTTAAATGTAGAAAAAAATTATCCTAGTATTAAGGCTCAGATAATTATTATATTACATAATACCATATCACATATATGACATTATTACATTACATTACATATTACACTAGCATGTGCCAGGAATGAGCAGGAAATACCATGTCAGCAAGCATACAAAGACAGCAACCACAGGTCTCTGGAGAAATTGGGTGAATGACACTTAATTCATAATCGCGGTGGGGATATAATAAAAGATGTGTATAAAGCACATAGAACATTGCCTGGCACAGAATTAGCAAATAATTGTTATTTGCATAGTGCAGCAAATAATTGGTTTTTATTGTTGTCATCTGCTGCCATCTAAAAACATAGTTAATAAGAAGGGAAAGTTCCTTTCCAACTTTATTGTCATCGGTAGATGCAAACTGAGATGATTAGCACAACAAGAAGAAAACAAACAAAAGCTTTTGCTGGGATTGCCTCATTATTCCTAGTGCTCCAAAGTGGATGATAACAACATAAAACTCACAGGTGGCTCGCAGAGACTCCCCACCATTCTAAAATCTTGACCTGGCAACATCTTTTGGTAAGTGCCATAATAAAATAATAAAGAACAAAAACAACTTAAAAAGAAATGTGGCAAGAGAAGTTCCACAAAAGGGAAAAATGTGAAGTGAAATAAGGAAACACACATGAAACTTGGCAACTGCTATACTGATGGCTACATGTTGGCCAACTGTTAGGAGCACTGGTACGAAAGGGAAATAACACATCAGTAGTGATTGCTGCCCAGAAATAATATAAAACACAATGCAGAGACATACTGGCTTAATTTGCTGAAGGATCTTGGAACTAAAACAGGAAAGAAAATAGTTAGTTCCCTCATGGAATGCCCCCAAACTAGTCTGTGGTAAAGTATACCACGCCCTGGCATCTATCACAGAACCTTTGATCATCTCCACAGGGTATGGGCTGACACTTGATAGGAGCTCAGACAAACATGGAGCTGCACATGACAGAGAAATGTAAATAAAAGGGATTTTATTTTCACATCAATGTCCAAGGTGGAAGAGCCACACTAAGAATGAGATAAAGTATTAGAATCTCACAAAGAAAGACAGCAAGCTCCAGGGTTGGGATGCCATCAAAGCCAGCACAGTAAGAGAGAAATTTTGGATTCATAATTCATACGTAGAACTGGAAATAACAAGAAAGCTGGTCAGAGATTTTGAAAAATAGCCAAATCATGAAATCTTGAGCCATTCAGAAAGTTCGTAATGGAGCCTCATCTAAAACACATATGTTCCAGTAATTTGGTGATTTACTCAGCCAGCACATATTAAGGAGTTATCATGTACCCAACATGCTGCGTGGCCCTGGGAGATGACCTCCTGTCTGGAAGGAACTAACAGTCAGGTGTGGGAGACAAGAGACCCACACTCTGCAGCCTGGGTGGTTTGGGTAAGATATACATCTAGATGAAATCATATGGCAGGGTACACCTCTCATGAAAGAAAAGATGGGGCACAGAAACTAAAAAATTAAAGGGTAACACACACAAACAAAGGGTTCAAGAAAAACTCTGCCAAGGAGAGGAAAGGAGGAATTCTCCAAAATGTTGTGTTGACATAATGCTGTCTGTGTTTCAAAGATTTGAAATACTATGGAAAATTGTGGGGTAACTAAAGAAATTAAAAAAGGAACTCACAACCATCAACTCCCCTGGAAATGTAAAATTATTCTCTTTTTAACTGACTGTCAGCTTCACTAATAAATGCCTTACTAACTAACATCACTAAGAATCATACCTGGGAAAAACAATCCTTCCTAACAGAACTTGTATACATGTTATGTGGATATGAATATTTGCCAAAAAAGTGGGTGGATATTATTCTATCCTCCAAATTTAGTCCTTCACATTTGATCCTCTGTTCAATTCATCTTAAAGAAAGGAAAGCCATGTGACAAAAGCAAAGATTTGATGAACGGAAATGAGATAACAGCTATTTCCTCCAGAAAATAAAAATGCAAGAAAGCATTTTTTTTCCTGTGTAGTTCTTAAAATTAAGCAAAAGTACAGAGTTTCAAAGAGGAACAGAAATTGTCCCTAGAAATATTGGCGGGGTGAAAGATGTGCTGGAACCAGTCCCAGAGAAAACAAGTGGTTGCAGGTTTAATGGTTTACCTGGAAGGACAATGTGATGTCCTGACGTCTTCTAAGGAAAATAATAGGGGAAGACAGGCTGATGAAAGTCCAGATCTCAGCTTAGGCAGAAAGTGTGGGAAAGGAGGAAATAAAGAGGCATGTGGATACTTCTAGGAGAAACACCATCTTATTTTGAAACTCTTGTCAAAAAACCTTGATACAGAAAGGAAAACAACTTTTAAGGAATATATAAATGGACAAGTGTTAAGATTTGGAAGCAAAAAAAAAATTTTTTTTTATAGCACGTAGGCACCCTAAAACATATTTCATCTGTGTTAAAGCTGAAAAATATTACTGAATGTGTTCTTTCAATGAAATAGCAGATTAAAAAAAAAAAAAAAGCCTGAAAATCCTTCTGAGAAAGTAAAAGAAAATTTAACAAGAATTACTTTTTTGCCCCCATACTCACCCAGCATACCTCAGTATGTATTTACAGTCTTTGTACTAAAATACCTGGGAAACTAGTATGCCTTGAGCCAGGAAATTATATTTCTGATTTGTTCTTTGGAATATGATAATACACATGCATATGTGCTCATACACAGATGACCATTTGATGATAAGGATATGAACGGTATAGGGAAGAACGATTCTAAACTGGATTTGAATGGGTTTGGAGTTTAGGAAGCAACCCAGAGGTTAAGATGGAGGTGAGCAGTTCTTCAAGAACCTTTATCCACAGTTAGAATCCAAGACTTTTAAACTTTTCATGAGCCTTAAATATCATCTAGTTCAGTTATTCTAAAATTGTGCTACAAGGGATTGCATGAACCCAAGAATATACTTCAGTGATCTACAAACAAGTAATATCTGCCATACAGACCAAAAAGCTTTAAATTACCTAAGAAACCAGTTCATCACTTTTAACTATTTTTATAGTTAAGGTTTTAAGATTCAATTTTTAAAAAGTGTTCTGCAGCTCAATCAACAGGGAAATTCTCGTTGTAGTCCAACTGTCTCATTTGATAGGTCGAGAAACTTAGACCCAGAAAATAAAATAACCCCCTCAGAGTCTTAGTATCGGTAAAGACCATGCCTTAGGTTGAGTTCTCCTCAAATCAGACCCCAAGACAAAGACTTGTGTGTTGGCAATTTCTCTAGGATGTGATCCTCAGAAATAGGAGTGAGAGAATAGGGAAAGTGAAACAAGGAAGGAAAAAATCCAAAAGGGATGTGTTAGTGAGTAGGTCACCTCGGTGGGCAATTGGGACTCAGTCTTGCTGGGGACCCTCTGAGAAACCATGTGGAACATGCCTCTGAATATTCCTACCTTAGAATTGGTAGGTTGGGCATCCATCCACCCTCTCCCATCCTCACAGGTTGAGGATTCTCCTCGGGGCCTTAACGCCCCTGCACTTCCGAACAGCAGAGAAAACTTCCAGGGCTTCAGTGAAAATCCTCAGGTGAGTCACAGAGAAGAGGTGTGAGAAGCAGTTAGTATGCTGAAAACTGCCCATCACAGCCACAGGTGAATTCAGGTAAGGCCAGGGGTTATGAGGCAGGTACCAATAGCATCTACTGCCAACTTGAACCCAATTCGAGGTCTTTTCCAAAACCTTGCCTCACTGATGCAACACCAAAGAAATTTGTTTATACTGCAAAGAAAGAGCTCTTATTCTCTTCATCAAGCACTCCCTTTCTGATAAATTAGTTTCAAACACACAGTAACCAAATATACCAGTGTTTTCCAGGATGCCACAAAATAAGCACAATTTCACATATACTTTAGCTACAGATAAATTCTACTTCTATTTCAACTTCAGTCTGATGAATGCTTCTTTGAAAGAGGGATCTAGGATTTCATCAAATGAAAGGGACTTAGGTGATAACAGGGATCCAGCCAGCACTTCTCTTCTGAGGAATATTGTTCTGTGACAGAGGTAAGGCAAAGGAATTCTGAGAGATTCCTCAGGGGTAAATGGAGATGAAAAGCTCCAGTGTGAGCTGTGCATGTGTTTAGCCCATGAATTGGACCAAAGACTGTAATAGAGAACTCTCCAGGAAACCACAAGTATTAGGGATGACAAAGTTAAATAAAAGGCAGGGTGATTAGAACAGAGGACCCCTAATAATGAGAATGACTCAGACAGCTGTCATTTCCTTTTCTTGCTTTATCTGAGATGCTGATTTTTTTTTTTTTACCATGATTGGTGCTAATGCCCTTAGAACTATAAACACAGAGATATTTTCCAGTCCCTAGCTCACTAACAGTTTTATATGTTCTTTTTCAGGAGTTTGAAATCATTTACACAATTTTTAAATATACCTTGGAAGTATACCTTATATTTTCAAATGTTTATAATTTGAAATCATAATTTGTGTTTAAATGGTCATGAATTTTTATTAATACTATTCACTGACACAATTTTAGAGCAATGAAATTTATAGGCTCCTTCTTCTTCAATACTGTAAATCACCTTAGGGTTATAGAAGATTCTTGTATCCTAATTAAATACATATATATGGTACAAACTCTCTTTCCCATGTATACCTGAATATCTGGATTCACCTGTGCACCAGTATAGCAAAGGTCATCACAAAAGCTACTATGAGGATGAACATTTACTCTATGCCAGACACTGTACTATGAAGCCTAGACATGTGCTGAATTCAAGGACTCATTGATATTGTTTCTAATTCATGTCAGTGTAATGCATTTATCAATAGCTTCAATACTGGAAAGCATGATGCTAAACTCTATAATACATACAAAAAAATGATCAGGAATAACACCTGTCCTCAAGGAACTTACAGCCTAGTAAAACCAAAAGGACTTTAATATAAAATATAGTATTTTTATCATTGAAGTATTATAAAGAGATGGTATAAGAGTTCAAATATAAAACTCTGTGATATGGAATAAGAAGCTAATTTGACTGTGAAAAAAAATGATAAAGCAAGTAAATAAATAAATAAAAAAGAATAGAGAGTCTTGGAAAACTAGCAACTGCATTCAAAATTCTCTTCAGCTGTGAATTGCTAAATTGCAAAATTTGATTTGTTCTCTGGAAGACTGCCTGAGCCCTAGCACCACTAGGCTTTATACACCTGACTTTTTCTTTGTCCCCATAGCTCTATCTCTTTCTGTCTCTAGGCATTGATGATATATTTAAGGCCTGAAGAGCAGACTTGAGATTGGTCCAGTTCATTTCAGGCTCATAATCCATACTGACTTGCAAATACTTTCTTGTCTTCCTTAGCGTATGTCATAAGAGAGGACATGTCTAAGTTCAGTATGTTTTCAGGCTAAAGAGTCACAGACTGTACCAAAGGATTGGGGTCAGGTACAGGAATGGAACTACATTTTCTGTTTTGAAAGAACTACATTCCTGGAGAAATATTTATTTTGCACCCTTCTCCTGCGAAAATTTTTCTTAAAGAAATATTCCAGAAGTTTGCTTTAAAGGGATTTAAGAAATGCTACTGAGTCAGATTGAATGTTCCTTGAACTTTCTAGTGGAAAAGACCTAAAGAAAATACCATTTGAGATTTCCAATCAAGATGGCAGAGTAGGTAAACACTGTGCTCACCTCCTCTGAGGACCACATCAATTACAACAAAACCACAAAACAACATTGCTGAGAATCAACTGAAGTCTAGCTAAACTGAAGCCCTACACTACAGACATACAGAAGAAGCCACCTTGAGACTGGTAGAAGAGGCAGAGATGTGGAACGAGCTGGTCCCACACCCACATATGACCATTAAAAATCGATTCAAAATCATGAGGAATATCTCAGCTGCAGAGGTTCCCCCCAGCCCATGCCTAAAGGAACAAGGGGTTCCAGCCCCACACCAGACCAGGGTTTCAGTGACAGGGAGAAATCCCCATAATTTCTGGCTATGAAAACCAGCAGACGTTGTGACTGAGTGAGACAGAGGGTGGCTGCACTCCCAAGCACTATTCTTAAAGGGACCATGCATTGGCAGTGACATCATAGGAATGGCGGCAGCCAGGCAGACTTTTTGAGTTCTTCTCCGGACCTTATCACAAGCGGGACATCTATAACCCATCAAAGGACTCCCTGCTCATCACGCAGAACAGCTAAGAGACTCGCGCAAGGATTACTTGAAGGTGAGCAAATTGGGCGAGCAGGGAAAGAGGGAAGGGAGCAGAATGAAGACGCAGCCCGCATCTGTGGCTGTGGAGACTCAGGGGATTCCAGGACAGAACAGAGAACACAAAAGCCAGGAAGAGACCCCTCCATCCCCAGCCCCCACCCTTTCTGGCTTGCATAGGGCAGGGCAATTACAACTGCGGAGACACTACCAGGGATCAGCAGTAGGTGGCAGACACACCTCTGGGCTTTCAGCAGCTCAGAAATCTCCCACCCACCACACATACACACACACACACACACACACACACACACACACACACACACCCACAGGGAAGAAGTGCCCTAAGACTCAGGAGAACTGGGCACAGGGCTGGTGGTGCTACTCTCAGTGCACATATGTGCAGGCAAGGGCAGAAAATGCACTGACTTTGTAGAAACTCCCATCCAGACCCCACATCCCCACTCATCTAAATCTGCAGTCCCAACGTCACTCTGGGCACCAGGTGACCGGCTCTGCCTGCACAATACGCAGAGGACTCTTTGGTACAGCAAAGGACAACATGGAGATTACTTGGTGGGCTTAAGCCAAGACGGCGCTGCTTTATTTGTTTTGTTTTGTATTTATATCCTTGATATCTTTGCCTGTGTTGAGTGTGGGTTATCGGTTGTTTTTACATGTGAATGTAGTTGGTTTTTTCTTTGTTGTTGTTGTTGTTGTTGTGCTTGGTGATTTGCTTTGTTCTGAAATTACCCTACACCAGGGCCCAGTTTAAGAGGCACAAGATTCAACATACCCAGAGGCCAACTCCAGACCAAACCAGAGTACTACCGGGTTTGATCTACAAGTGACACACCCAGAGGGAATTCTCTACAGGCACAAGAGCCCATAGAGGCCAAACCTCATTTAAGTGGTCAACCCTCACACAGCAGAACATCCTGTTGTGGGCAGAGCTAAGTCTCACAACTAGTCAGCCTAGGAGTCAACCCCACCTACTCACAAGCTGAAAGAAATTAAAGATCAACTTTAACAGGACAATATACACAACACAATATACACAACTTTGGAGCACAAAAAGAGGAGAAGAAGGAAATGGTGCAAGTCAAATACAAAGGACACATACTACATAAGATAAGCCAGCAAGAACTAAGAAGCATATGGGATCTACCTAATACGTCAAAGCAAACACAGAGAGTCAGCCAGAATGGGAAAACAAACAAACATGTCAAATAAAAGAACAGAAGAAACCTCCAGAATTGGAACCAAATGAAACAGAGGTAACCAACCTATCAGAGACAGAGTTCAGAACACTAATGATAAGAATGTATAAGGAGCTTAGTGACAACATAAACAAGGATAGAGAAATCATAATGAACAACCAGTTAGAACTAAAGAATACAATTACTGAAATAAAGAACTCACTTGAAGGAATTACCAGCAGGTTAGATGAAGCAGAGGATCGAATCAGCGACTTAGAAGACAAGTTAGCAGAGATCACCCAAACAGAACAACAAAAAGAAAAAAGAATAAAAAACAATCAAGATGGTTTAAGAAACCTCTGGGATAACATCAAGCGCAACAACATGCACATCATAGGAATACCAGAAGGTGAAGAGAGGAAGAAAGGGATTGAGAACATATTTGAAGTAATAATGTCCGAAAATTTCCCTAACCTGGTGAAGGAAACCGATATACAAGCCCAGGAAGTACAGAGACTTCCAACCAGGATAAACCCAAACAGGTCCATACCAAGACACATTATAGTTAAAATGGCAAAGGTTAAAGACAAAGAGAGAATCCTAAAAGCAGCAAGAGAAAGACGGAGGGTTACATACAAGGAAACTCCTATAAGATTATCAAATGACTTTTCTACAGAAACATTGAAGGCCAGGAGGGAGTGGCAGGAGATACTCAAAGTGATGGAAAACAAAGGCCTACAACCTAGATTGCTTTATCCAGCAAGGCTATCATTTAAAGTTGATGGAGAGATAAAGAGCTTCCCAAAAAAGAATAAGCTAAAGGAATTTATTACCACCAAGCCAGCATTGCAAGAAATATTAAAAGGACTTCTGTACACAGAAGATGAAAACAATCTAACTACAAATTTTAAAAATGGCAATAACTATGTACCTATTAATAATCACTTTAAATGTAAACGGATTAAATGCTCCAATCAAGAGACATAGGGTGGCTGAGTGGATAAGAAAGCAAGACCCTTGTATATGCTGTATACAAGAGACTCACCTCAGAACAAAAGACACACACAGGCTGAAAGTGAAGGGTTGGAGTAAGATATTTCATGCAAATGGAAGTGAGAAAAAAGCTGGAGTTGCAACACTTATATCTGACAAAATAGACTTTAAAATGAAGAATATATTAAAAGACAAAGATGGGCACTATATAATAATAAAGGGATAGATGCGACAAGAGGACATAACCCTAATAAACATCTATGCACCCAACATAGGAGCACCTAAATGTATAAAACAGATATTGACTGACATAAAACAGAGATCAACAATAACACTATCATAGTAGGGAACTTCAACACACCTCTGACAACAAGGGACAAGTCTTCCAGACAGAAAATCAGTATGGATACAATGGCCTTAAATGACACATTGGACCACTTGGATTTAATCAATATTTTCAGAACAATTCACCCCAAAGCTGCAGAATACACGACCTTCTCAAGAGCACATGGAACATTTTCCAAGATAGACCACATGTTAGACCACAAAACAGGTCTTGATAAATTGAAGAAAATTGAAATCATACCAATTGTCTTCTCTGCCCACAGTGCTATGAAATTAGAAATGAACTACAGGAAAAAACTGGGAGACACACCAATTCATGGAGGCTGATAACATGTTACTAAATAATGCATGGGTAAACCATGAGATCAAGGAAGAAATCAAAAGATATCTCGAGACAAATGAAAATGAAAACACAGCAACCCAAAATCTATGGGCTGTAGCAAAAAGAGTCCTAGCAAAAAAATTCATAGCATTGCAGGTCTACCTAAAGAAACAAGAAAAATCACTAATCAACAGTTTATCTTCATACTTAAGGGATCTGGAAAAAGAACAGCAAAACAAGCCCAAAGGGAGTAGAAGGAAGGAGATAATAAAAATCAGAGCAGAAATAAATGAAATAGAGACTAGAAAAACAATACAAAAGATCAATGAATCCAAGATTTGCTTTTTAGAGAAGATAAACAAAATCGACAAACCCTTAGCCAGACTCATTAAAAAAAAAGATAGAGAGGACCCAAATTAATAAAATCAGAAATGAAAGTGGAGAAGTGACAACAGATACCACAGAAAGACAAAAAATTTTAAGAAATTATCATGAACAACTGTATGCCAACAAATTTGACAATCTGGAAGAAATGGACAATTTTCTAGAAGCATACAACCTTCTAAGGTTAACTTAAGAAGAAACAGAAAACCTGAATAGACTGATTACTACCAGGGAAATTGAATCAGTAATCAACAATCTCCCAACAAACAAAAGCCCTGGACCAGACAGCTTTACAGGTGAATTTTACAAAACGTTCAAAAAAGAATTATCACCTATTCTCCTCAAGCTCTTGCAAAAAATCCAGAAGGAGGGAAGGCTCCCAAACACTTTTTACGAGGCCACTATCACCCTGATCCCAAAATCAGACAAAGACACCACAAAAAAAGAAAACTACAGGCCAATATCTCTAATGAACATAGATGCAAAAATCCTCAACAAAATATTAGTGAACAGAATACAGGAATACATTAAAAAGATCATACACCATGATCAAGTGGGATTCATCCCTGGTATGCAAGGGTGTTTCAACATCTGCAAATCAATTAATGTAATACACCACATTAACAAAAATGAAAAATTAAAATTACATGATCATATCAATAGATGCAGAAAAAGCATTTGACAAAATCCAGCAGCGATTGATGATACAAACCCTTAAGAAAGTGGGAATAGAGGTATCATATCTCAACATAACAAAGGCCATATATGATTAACCCACAGCTAACATTATACTCAATGGGGAAAAGCTAAAACCATTCCCGTTAAGATCAGGAATAAGGCAAGGTTGCCCACTTTCTCCACTTTTATTCAACATAGTGCTGGAAGTTCTAGCCACAGCAATCAGACAAGACAAAGAAATAAAAAGCATCCAAATCAGTAAGGAGGATGTAAATTGTCATTATATGCAGATGACATGATACTATATAGAGAGAACCCTAAAGACTCCACCAAGAAAATATTAGAGCTGATAGATGAATTTAGTAAAGTAGAAGGATACAAAATTAATATTCAGAAATCAGTTGCATTTGTATATACCAATAATAAAACATCAGAAGGAGAAATTAAAAAAAACATCCCATTTACAATTGCTTCAAAGACTAAAATACCTGGGAATAAATTTAACCAAAGAAGTAAAAGGTCTATACTCAGAAAATTATAAGACACTGAAGAAAGAAGTGAAAGAAGACACAAATAGATGGAAACACATACCATGTTCATGGATAGGAATAATTAATATAGTTAAAATGTCCATACTGACTAAGGCAATATACATGTTCAACGCAATTCCTATCAAACTACAAACGACGTTTTTCACAGCAATAGAACATATAATCCTAAAATTTATATGGAACCATAAAAAACCGCAGATAGCCTCAGCAATCTTGAGACTTAAGAACAAAGTGGGAGGTATAACGATACCTGACATCAAATTATTCTACAAGGCTACAGTAATCAAAACAGCATTGTACTAGCATAAAAACAGACACATAGATCAATGGAACAGAATAGAGAGCCCAGAAATAAATACACGCCTATATGGCCATTTAATCTACGACAATGGAAGCAAGAATTTACTGTGGGGTAAAAACAGTCTATTCAATAAATGGTGCTGGGAAACCTGGACAGGCACATGCAAAAAATTGAAGCTGGACCACCTCCTTACACCATATACAAAAATAAATTCAAAATGGCTTAAAGACTTAAATGTAAGATCTGAAACCATAAAATTCCTAGAAGAAAATATATGAAGAAACTTTACAGACATTACCCAGAGTAAGATTTTTACTTATATATCCCCTCGCGCAAGAGAAGTCAGAGAAAAAATAAACATGTGGGATTACATCAAACTAAAAAGTTTTTTCACAACAAAGGAAACCATCAATAAAACAAAAAGGGATCCTACTGAATGGGAAAAGATATTTGCCCATGACATATCTGATAAGGGGTTAATGTCACAAATTTATAAAAAAAACACTCAACTCAACTCCAAAAAAACAAACGACCCAATTAAAAAATGGGCAGAGGACTTGAAGAGACATTTTTCTAAAAAGGACATACAAATGGTAAACAGACATTTGAAGAAATGCTCAACCTCACTAACCATCAGAGAAATGCAAATAAAAACCACAATGAGATACCACCTCACCCCAGTCAAAATGGCTATCATCAATAAATCAACAAACAAGTGCTGGCGAGGATGTGGAAAAAAGGGAACCCTTGTGCATTGTTGGTGGGATTGCAGATTGGTACAGCCACTATGGAAAACAGTATGGAGGTATATCAAAAAGCGGAAAATGGAACTACCTTATGATCCAGCAATTCCACTCCTAGGTATCTATCCAGAGAAATCCAAAACTCTAATTCAAAAAAATTTATGCACTCCTATGTTTATTGCAGCACTATACACAATAGCCAAGACATGGAAACAACCGAAATGCCCATCAGTAGATGACTGATTAAGAAACTGTGGTACATTTATACAACAGAGTATTACGCAGACATAAAGAAGAAAGAAATCGTACCATTTGCAACAACAAGGATGGACCTAGAGAACATTATGTTAAGTGAAATAAGTCAGGCAGAGAAAGACAAATACCATATGATCTCACTTATATGTGGAATCTAAAGAAAAGAATAAGTGAATGAACTAATCAGAAACAGTTTCAGAGACATAGAGGAAAAACTGAGGGTTGCTAGATGGGGGGGTGGGGATAAAGGGGAAGGTGAGGGAATTAGAAAGCAGTCAGTAACCACAAAACTGCCATAGGGTTACAAAAGTTAATTTGGGGAATGTAATCAATAATGTTGTAAAGATTTTGTAGAGTATCTGATGGACACCTCCTCAGGGAAGATGTAGATGCCTGATCACTGCACTGTACACCTGAAGCTGAAGCTGAACAATAATGAATGTCAACTACAAGTTTATATATATATATATATATATATATATATATATATATATATATATATATACATACATACATACATATTATACACACACACACACACACACACACACACACATATATGTATATATATGTATATGTGTATATGGATCATAGGGTAGTTCCATTTTCAGATTTTTGAGATACCTCCATACTGTTTTCCATAGTGGCTGTACCAATCTGCAATTCCACCAACAATGCACAAGCATTCCCTTTTCTCCACGTCCGCGCCAGCACTTGTTGTTTGTTGATTTATTGATGATAGCCATTTTGACTGGGGTGAGGTGGTATCTCATTGTGGTTTTTATTTGCATTTCTCTGATGGTTAGTGAGGTTGAGCATTTCTTCATATGTCTGTTTGCCATCTGTATGTCTTTTTAGAAAAATGTCTCTTCAAGTCCTCTGCCCATTTTTTAATTGGGTCGTTTGTTTTTTTGGAGTTGAGTTGAGTGAATTTTTTATAGACTTGTGATATTAATTACTTATCAGATATATCATTGGCAGATATCTTTTCCCATTATCTTATCCTTTCTTATCCTGTTTGTCTCCTAAGAGTTCGTGATCAGCGGGCCTGGGCAGGCCTGTGTTGTCCGCATGGAGGCCTGAGGGTGGAGCCAGAGGGCTTGGTCATGCCCTGAAACCCTTTGAGGCTAGACAATGCAAGGAAAACCCCCTGAAGCGTTGAAGGAGGTTTACTCCCTCCTATAGAACTCCATACACCTTTATGCTCGGGGAAGTTGTGGTCTTTTCAAGCCTGACCTCCCACAGCTCAAACATGCCAAATAAATTCTAATAGACCAATTTTGGTCTCCTGCAACTCATTCCTCCAGCCGTGCCTAACACCTGCTCTGTAGGGTCAGCCTCTGCACAACAGTTCCTCCACTGTAGTCACAGCCAGTCCTCACAACCAATCAGACTGAAGGTCAATCCTTCCCACTGACATGCAAACAGCAATCAAGTCCCAACTACAACAGGAAGGCACACACAACCCACACAAGTGACACACCTGGAGCATCAGGCTCCAGTGACTAGTCACACTGCACCATTGGGTCCCACAAGACACCAACTACATAAGGCCACTCTACTAACACCTGAAGGCATAGCAGCCCTACATAGTAACAAACACAGGGAGTCAGCCAAAATGGGGATACAAACAAACATGTCCCAAATAAAAGAACAGAACAAAGATCCATAAAAAGAAATAAACTAAATAGAGACAAGCAATCCACCAGACACAGATTTTCAAACACTGGTTATAAGGATATTTAATGGTCACAGGGAGAACTTTAACAAAGAGATAGGAAACATGAAAAACAGAGATAGAAAACATAAGAAAAGAACCAGTCAGAAATAAAGTCTATTTCTTTTTGAGGATGATGTCATAAAAATGGTAGTGTGAGGTGAGCCTCTTGAAATCTTCCCTGGAATTTACAACAAATTGAACAACTATAACTCCACAAAGGACTCACTGCACAGCAGATAGGCAAGACTAAGAGGCACACTACTAAAATCACCTAAAGGTGGGCAAATTGCATGTGCGGGGGAGGAGAGAAGGGACAAGTGAGATGGGTCCGCGGGGGCCGCAGGATGCAGGCCTAGCTTGGTGCTCTGAGCTCGCTGCATTCTGAAACTAGTACAGCTGTGAGAGAGGGAAGAACGCGGACTGCTAGGGCTCTGCTTATGGACCACAGGACGGACGGGACAGCATGCAACACTGCTGAACCCAACGCTCATGGGAGTGACCTCGGAGCAAAGACTGAGGGAAGAAGGCTGAGAACAGTGTTTTAAGCCCTCACTGCTGAGCAGAGAATGGAAGCCTTAGGCACTGAGCCTAGCCCCCCTCTCCCTACCCTACCAGAGCTCGCCCCGCCCCCACTGCCCAGTGCTAGAAGCGGAACATTAGCAGTGTCAGATCAAAAGAACAGAATATTTGCAGTTCTGAGAACCATGGTCTGCAGACACAGATTCGCAGCCCAACTAGTTCCGGCAAAGGAAAGGGAGCTGTGGAAGCAGGACCAGCTGTGGTGGTGGTCTCCGACATTGCTCTAGGCCACCTCTCACAACCCACCCCAACCCTGTCCCCACGATCTGGACGGCTCCCTGCAGGAGTAAACAGAGCCACTGAAACACACAGGCTCTGAAACTGTTGCAGGAAGAGCTTTGGAATTTCAGAAGCTCCCATGGAAGTGGCACCCTATGACCCACGAAAACTGTTAACAGAGGAGAAGCCCACCTTCCAGAGAATCTCCCCATTGAATGAGAAGCTAGAATAGTGCAAAGAAAATATAATATTACAGTGTGAGAGAGAATAAAAGGTTGCAGTTGGAGAGAAAATAAAACATTCTATCAACACCTACTGGAAAAAAAAAGAAAGATCTTTTTCTATCAACCTGTTGCAGAACCAACTGCTGTACATATCTAGGAAGAGAAATAATAAATCATTAATTGCCATGAAGAACCAAGGCAACAAGACAGCTCAGGAAGAAAATAAAAAGTCTCCAGAAAATAAACTTAAAGACATGGAAATATGTGACTTAAATGACAGAGAATTCAAGATTGCAGTTCTTAAAAAACTCAACGAGATGCAAGAAAACACGGAAAGGCAGTTTAATGAACTCAGAAACACAATCAAAGAACAAAATGAAATTTTATCAAAGAGATCAAAATTTTAAAGAAGAATCAAGTAGAATTTCTGGAGATTAAGAACTCAATAAAAGAAATGAAGAATGAAATAGTCAGCTTAGGTAGTAGAGTTGACCAGATGGAGGAAAGAATCAGTGACATCAAAGACAGAAATCTGGAAATGAGACAGATGGAAGAAGAAAGAGACTTGAGACTTAAAAGAAAGGAAAGAACTCTTCAAGAACTTTCTGACTCCATCAGAAAGAGCAATATAAGAATAATGGGCACCCAGAAGGAGAAGAAAGAGAGAAGGGAACAGAGAGTATATTCAAACCGTCGATGAGAACTTCCCAAACTTGTGGAAAGAACTCGATCCTCGAATCCAAGAAGAAAATAGAACAGCTAATTACCTACATCCCAATGACCTTCTCCAAGGCACATTGTACTGAAGCTGTCAAAAATTAACAACAAAGAAAGAATCTTCAAGGCAGCCAGGGAAAAGAAGATGGTAACCTACAAGGAAAGCCCATTAGATTATCATCAGATTTTTCAGCAGAAATTCTACAAGCCAGGAAGGAGTGGAACCAAATATTCAAATTATTGAAAGAGAAATTGTGAGCCAAGAATAATATATCCAGCAAAGATATCCTTTAGATATGAAGGAGGAATAAAGACATTTCCAGACATACAGAAACTGAGGGAATTTTCTAACACAGGACCTGCACTACAAGAAATACTGAAGGAGGCTATTTGACCAGCATAAATAGGGATAATTTGTGACAACCAAAACATAAAAAGGGGGAGACTAAAGGCCTAAACTGGAATACGGGAATGGAGAAAGTAAGCATGTTGAAGAAAATGGAATACTCTAAATACGAAATTTTCTTTTACATAAACTTAATGGTAACCACTCGAAAAAAAAAAATCCAGAACTGAAATATATAATGTAATAAAAAAAGAAACAGAGGGGAAAATTATAGAATACCACCACACAGAAATTATAGACAATGACAAAAAGGCAAAGAAACAATGGAAACACAGTCTTACCAGAAAACTAAAGATAGAATGACAGGAAATCCTCACATATCAATAATCAATAATCACTCTAAATGTAAATGGACTGAACTCACCAATAAAAAGGCACAGAGTAGCAGATTGGATCAAAAAACTAAACCCAACCATTAGCTGCCTCCAAGAGACACATCTCAGGTACAAGAACAAACACAGACTCAAAGTGAAAGAGTGGAAATTGACACTCCAAGCAAATGGTACCCAGAGAAAATCAGGTCTAGCCATAATGATATCAGATGAAACAGACTTCAGGATAAAAAAGGTAACAAGAGACAAAGATGGACATTTCATAATGATAAAGGGGACTATACAACAAGAAGACATAACAGTCATCAATATTTATGCCCCCAATCAGGGAGCACCGAAATATACCAAGCAATTACTAACAGAACTAAAGGGTGAAATTGAGTAAAACACATTTATACTAGGGGACTTAAATACATCATTGACAGCTATGGATAGATCTCCAAATGGAAAATAAATAAAGAAATAACAGCCCTAAATGACACATTAGATGAAATGGACATAATTGACATTTATAGAGCACTTCATCTTGAAACATCAGACTATACAATTTTTTTTCTAGTGTACATGGATCATTCTCAAGGATAGACCATATATTGGGACATAAAACTAGCATCAGCAAGTTTAAGAAGATTGAAATCATACCAAGCATATTCTCTGATCACAAGGCTTTGAAATTGGATATCAACTGCGAAAAGAAAGCAGGAAAAACCACAAATGTGTGGAGATTAAACAACATACTTTTAAAGAACGACCGGGTCAAAGAAGAAATAAGAGGAGAGATCAAAAGATACACAGAAACAAATGAAAATGAAAATACATCCTACCAAAATTTTGGGATGCAGTGAAAGAAGTCTGAAAAGAGAAATTTATATCATTACAGGACTATCTCAAGAAACAAGAAAAATCCCAGATAAATAACCTCACATTACATCTTAAAGATCTAGAAACAGAAGAACAAACGAAACCCAAGGTCAGCAGAACAAAGGAAATAATAAAAATCAGAGCAGAACTAAATGAAATAGAGAAAAAAAGACAACAGAAAAAATTAATGTAACAAAGAACTTGTTCTTTGAGAAGATTAATAAAAATGACAAACCCTTGGCTAGACTCACTAAGATAAAAAAAGAAAAGACACTAATAAACAAAATCAGAAATAAAAGAGGGGAAGTTTCACGGATGCCACAGAAATACAAAGGATCATCCAAGAATACTATGAAGGACTATGTGCCACCAAATTCAATAACCTAGAAGAAATGGACAAGTTCTTAGAAACATATAGCCTTCCTAGGTTGAATCACAAATAGGAAAATCTAAATAGACCAATCACCAGTAAGGAAATTGAATCAGTCATCCGAAACCTTCCCAGAAGCAAAAATCCGGGGCCAGATGGCTTTACTAGTGAATTCCAATAAATCTTCAAAGAGAATCTACTACCTTTCCTAATCAAACTCTTCCAAAAAATTGAAGAAGATGCAATACTCCCTAGGTCATTTTATGAGGCCAACCTAACCCTGATACCAAAACCTGGTAAGGATAACACACAAAAAAAGAAAACTGCAGACCAATATCTCTGATGAACACAGATGCAAAAATTCTAAACAAAATTCTAGCAAATCAAATGCAACAATGCATTGAAGATATTATTCATCATCACCAAGTGGGGTTTATCCCAGGGGCACAAGGATAGTACAACACATGCAAATTCATCAATGTGATACACCACATAAACAAATAAAGGACAAAAATCATATCATTATATCAACTGATGCAGAAAAAGCATTTGACAAGATACAACATCCATTTATGATTAAAACAATTAATAAAATATGTATGGAAGGAAAATACCTTAACATAATAAAAGCCACATATGACAAACCCTCAGCTAATCTCATAATTAATGGTGAAAAACTGAAGCCCTTTGCTCTACGTTCAGGAACACGACAGGGCTGTCCCCTATCACCTCTGCTTTTCACATAGTGTTGGAAGTCCTCGCCAGAGCAATCAGGCAAGAGAAACAAAAAAGGCATCCAAATCGGGAATGAAGAAGTTAAAGGTCACTCTTTGCAGGCGACATGATGCTATGTATAGAAAACCCTAAAGGCTCCACCAAAAAGCTATTAGAAAAATAAATGAATACAGTATAGTTGCCAGCAACAAAATCAACGTACAAAAGTCCATTGCATTTCCATATACTAACAATGAAATCTCAGAAAAAAGAAATAAAATAAAAAAAGCAATTCCTTTTGCAATTGCAGCAAAAAGAATAACATACCTAGGAATAAACTTAACCAAGGATGTGAAAGACCTATATGCTGAAAACTATAAGGCATTCTTAAAAGAAATTGAAGAAGACAAAAAGAAATGGAAAGACATCCGTGCTCATGGATTGGAAGAGTCAACATAGTTAAAATGGTCATATTACCCAAAGGAATACACAGATTTAATGCAATCCTCATCAAATTCCCAAGGGCACTTTTTAAAGAACTAGAAGAAAAAATCATCAGATTTGTATGAAGCCACAATAGACCCCGAATAGCCAAAGCAATCCTAAGAAAAAAGAACAATGCTGGAGATATCACACTCCCTGACTTTAGCTCATACTACAGGGCAACAATAATCAAAGCAACATGGTATTGGCAGAAAAACAAATACACAGACCAATGGAATAGAATTGAGAACCCAGAAAAAAACTCACACAAATACGGACAGATGATAATTTTTGACAAAGAAGCAAAAAAACAGATAATGGAGAAAAGACAGTCTCTTCAATAAATGGTGCTGGGAGAATTGGAAAGCCACATGCAAAAGAATGAAACTGGACTGCTATCTGTACCATGTACCAAAATTAATTCAAAATGGATCAAAGACCTAAGCATAAGACCTAAAACAATAAACTTCATAGAAGAAAACATAAGTACTAAACTTATGGACCTTGGGTTCAAAGAGCATTTTATGAATGTGACTCCAAAGGCAAGGGAAATAAAAGCTGAAATAAACGAGTGGGACTATATCAAACTTAAAAGCTTCTGCACAGCAAAAGAAACCATCAACAAAATAAAGAGGCAACCAACTGAATGGGAGAAGATTTTTCAAACAGCACCTCTGATAATGGGCTGATATCCAAAATATACAAGGAACAACTCAACAACAAAAAAACAAAACAAAAAAAACAACTGAAAAATGGGCAGAGGACCTGAAGAGACATTTCTACAAAGAGTACATACAAAGGCAAATATACATATGAAAAAATGCTCAACATCACTAATCATCAGAGAAATGAAAATAAATACCACAATGAGATATCACCTCACCCCAGTTAGAATGACTATCAATAACAAGACAAATAGTAACAAGTGTTGGAGAGGCTGTGGAGAACAAGGAACCCTCATACACTGTTGGTGGGAATGCAGACTGGTGCAGCCGCTATGGAAGGCAGTGTGGAGGTTCCTCAAAAAATTAAGAATAGAATTACTATATGACCCAGCAATCCTTCTCCTGGGTGTCTACACAAAAAATCTGAAAACATTTATCCATAAAGACATGTGTGCTCCAATGTTCATTGCAGATTTATTTTTGGTGGCCAAGACATGAAAACAACCAAAATGTCCTTCGATAGATGAATGGATAAAGAAGTTGTGGTATATATACACAATGGAATATTATACGGTGGTAAGAAAAGATGAAATAGGACCATTTGTGAAAATATGGATGGATCTTGAGATTATAATAATATGGATGGATCTTGAGATTATAATGCTAAGCAAAATAAGTCAGACAGAAAAAGTAGAGAACCATATGATTTCACTGATATGTGATATATAAAATGAAAACAACAAAAGAACAAGACAAACAAATGAAGGAACAAAAACTCATAGACATAGACAATAGTTTAGGGGTTACCAGAACTATTACCCTCTAGAAGAGGGTAAATGGGGTCTAATATATGGTGATGGAAACAGAACTGACTCTGGGTAGTGAACACACAATGTGAGATATAGATAATGTATTACAGAATTGTACACCTGAAATCTATGCAACTTTACTAACAATTGTCACCCCAGTAATCTTTAATTTAAAAAAAAAAAGAAAGAAAGTCAACAATAACTGAAATGAAGACTACATTAGAGGGAATCAACAGTAGATTAGATTAGAGAAGTTTAGATTAGAGAACAGTAGATTAGAGAATCGCATCAGCAATTTAGAAGATAACGTAGCAGAAAATACCCAATTAGAACAGAAAAAGAACGCAAAAACATGAGGATAGTTTAAGGGGTCTCTAGAACAATATCAAGCATGCCAACATTCACATCATAGGGGTACC
Organism: Rhinolophus ferrumequinum; assembly: GCF_004115265.2. Lineage (NCBI taxonomy): Eukaryota > Metazoa > Chordata > Mammalia > Chiroptera > Rhinolophidae > Rhinolophus > Rhinolophus ferrumequinum. Next base: position 56,944,155 of record NC_046288.1, read on the forward strand.
AGGAGAAGAGAAATAGCAAGGAATTGAAAACCTATTTGAAGATATAATCACTGAAAACTTCTCTAACCCAGCAAAGGAAATAGATATAAAAGCCCAGGAAATGCAGAGTCCCAAATAATACGAGCCCATAAAGGCCCACACCAAGATAGTCATAATTAAAATGCCAAGGGTTAAAATTAAAGAGAGAATATTAAAAGCAGCGAGAGAAAAGGAGTTAATTATCTACAAAGGAGCTCCTATAATACCGTCAGCTGATTTCTCAACAGAAATTTGCAGTCCAGAAGGGATTGGCAGGAAATATTCAAAGTGATGAAAAGTAAGGACCTACAACCAAGATTACTCTATACAATAAAGCAATCATTTATAATCAAAGGACAGATAAAGAGCTTTCCAGACAAGAAAAAGCAATCGTAGTTCTCCACCACCAAACCAGTATTACAAGGAATGTTCGAGAGACTTCTATGAGACAAAAAAAAAAAGAACAAAAATATAAATTTTTAAAAATATGAATAATAAAATGGTAATAACTATGTATCTATCAACAATTACTTTAAATGTAAATGGATTAAATGCTCCAATCAAAAAATAGGGTGGCTGAATGGGTAAGAAGACTTTTACATATGCTGCTTACAACAGACTCACTTCAGATCAAAAGACACACAGAGACTGAAAGTAAAGGGATGGGAAGAAGATATTTCATAAAAATGGAAATAACCAAAAACCTGTGGTAGCAATACTTATACCAGACAAAATAGACTTTAAAACAAAGGCTGTAACAAATGACAAAGAAGGACCCAGTAGTCCCTCTTCTGGGTAATTATCTGAAGAAACCCAAAATGCTACTTTGAGGGGACATGTGCATCCATATATTCATTATAGCAATGTTTACAATGGCCAAGATGTGGAGGAAACCCGGGTTACCCTCAATGATTGAATGGATAAAGAGTATGTGGTATATATATACAATAGAGTATTGCTCGGCCATGGAAGGGAATGGATTCTCACCATGGATGGATCTGGAGGATATTGTACTGAGTGAAGTATGACAGACAGCAAAAGAGAAATGCAATGTGATTTTGTTTATATGTGGAATCTAAAGAATAAAACAAACAAACAAACCAAAAAAAAAAAAAAAAAACAGAAACAACCTCATAGATACAGAAACATTTTGATGGTTGCCAGATGGGACGGGGGATGGAAATGGGTGGAAAAGGGGAAGGGATTAAGAAGTACAAAGTAGTCATGGGGATGTAGGTATAGCATAAGGAATATAGTCCATAATATTGTAATACCCGTTTATGGTGTCAGATGGATACTAGATTTGTTGGGGTGATAGATGAGAAGGGAATTGGGGGCAGGATGAAAAAGGTGAAGGCATTAAGAAGTACAAATTGTAGTTACAAAATAGTCAATAGGGATGTAAAGTAAAGCATAGGGAATATAGTCAATAATATGTTAATAACTATGTATAGTGCCAGGTGGGTACTAGACTAGTCAGGGAGACCATTTCTTACATTGTATACATGTCTAACCACTATGCTATACACCTGAAATTAGTATAAAATAATATTGAATGTCAACTGTAATTGAACAGTGAAGGGGAATAAGAGGTTCGAATTTCCAGGTATAAAACAATTAAGTCATGGGGATATAACGTACAGTATGGAGAATATAGTCAATAATATTGTGAGAGCATAGTATGGTGTCAGATGGTTGCTGGACTTATGGTGATCACTTCTTTGGTATATAAATACTGAAGAACTATAGTGTATACCTGAAACTAATAGATGTATAATATTGAATGTTAGCTATATTTTAATAAAAGTCTTTTTTAAAAGAAAGAAAATACATTTGAAAATGCTTACCACATAATATGATAATGTAATAATAATTAACATATATTATGTCAGACATATACTATTCACTTTTCATGCATCACTTTTTTCAGTCCTTATAACAATCCTGTGAAATACTCTTATAATTACAAGGTTGGAGAATTAAGTCCACAAACTCATCCTAGAAAAAGTGCTACATACCTCACTGCTGAATATCACTATGGTCACCTTCGAAGTACTCCCCTTGGGAAGCTATGCACGGATGTCAGCACCTAGTCCACCCTTCAATTTTGGAACTCTTTTTCTGGAATGGCCATCAGAGCTGTTGTATTACCCTTGGTGTCCTGAATGTCATCAAAATGTCTTCCTTTTAATATTTCCTTTATCTTCAGGTAAAGAAAGAAGTCATTGGGGGCCAGATGAGGTGAGTAGGGAGGGTGCTCCAATAGTTATTTGTTTACTGGCTAAAAACTCCTTCACAGACAGGCCGTGTGAACTGGTGCGTTGTCGTGATGCAAGAGCTATGAATTGTTAATGAAAAATTCAGGTCGTTTTCATCTTTTTCACACAGCCTTTTCAGCACTTCCAAATAGTAAACTCGGTTAACTGTTTGTCCAGTCGGTAGCAATTCATAATGAATAATGCCTCTGATGTCAAAGACGGTTAGCAATAGCATAGTAACAAGTTCGTGAACTTAATTGTCAGATGAAATGAAAATGAAAAAATTGAGGCTTAGAAAAATTAAGTAGCTTGGTGAACATCATTGGAAGATGGGATTTGAACCAAGAGTTGTCTTATCTGACTCTTGTAATCTGAACCGTTGCTAACAGTTTCAAAATCCACTAATACTTTCTGATTATTAAAGTGGATATGGGATTTATGGGAATAGATCTATATGGACACTATTAGTGAGACCAAGATCATGATTATTAGATCAACATATGATGCTGCTTTAATGACAAGCCATATTTTGAGTAGCTTAATCATCATCAATATGGAATAATTCATCCTGAAAATCATTTTAGGAATGCTTTATATAAAATGTTTTCATATGATCCCCATGGAGAAAAGTGAAAAATACCAATGGCAGAAAATATGTTACTTGAAACATTTTGAATGCAGAAGCACTATTTGTTTAGTTTAATTGTTAATGATTTCATGTACACACTAAGAGTCCAAATAGTCAGAAAACACAAGAAGACACCCTGATAATTACCAAATGTGCAAGAATTTCACCAATATGAGCCTAAAATTTCTCCAAAATGTAAATAATAATATATTGTTCTATCTACCTTGTATGGAGAATGTGTAAATACCTGCTACTCAAATATTTTGAGTTGGTTTTTGAAGAAATGTTTAACTTAAGGTAGAACATTAATATGAAAAGACACTTTACAGATTAGGATAAGAATCATTATACATATATAATAAGTTTCTTCAAAGGAAAGCTCTCAAAGCACGGGATCCTGATCTTTAACAGTTATGTTTCTCTAACTAATGCTCAGGAATGTGTCTGTTTGTACGTGTATGCATGTGTGAGTATGCATGTGTGCTTTCTTACTTCTTTCAAGTGTGATAGCCAAAATATTTAGCAATTGATATGGGAGAGACAGCAACCAAGCTAAATAGAGCCCACTGATGTAACAGGGGCTCTGGAAAGCCTTGTTTGCTAGGTGTGAATTTAATGGCTGGATCAAGGAGCTACTCAGGGAGTTGGCGCAGTAGCTATTTGCAATTATTTAGAAATTTTACTACCAATATGGATGCACTGATATATACCATAGACATTACCTTGTCAGCACAAGCTGTTTTAAAATAAAGCAACATATGTGAACAAATATAGACACTAGAAAAAGTATTTTTAGACAGATTTTATATTGAGAAATTTGATACAATGGATACCAAAAATTAAGAAGTATTATTATAATGACACAATTTTAACTTGTCCATATTTGCCAGATTTTCTACTTACCACCAGTCTACCCTCCCCATACCCTTGCAAAATAGAAAATGCCATTTCCATATCAGAGAGCAAGAAACAAACTAACAGGGCCCTCAGATATTTCTCAATAAATAAATATCAAATAAGTGGATTATAAATAATGCTTCAAGGCCATTAGAAGACCCGACTAAGGATACTCAAGAGCTGAAAATGGAAATTTGGAATCATGGCCTCCCAGCCTGTGGCTTAAGCAGCAAAGTCCAGAAACACATGGGTATATTTTCTTCTATTTACATGTCCCTACTCATTCTCCAGGATTCTGTCCACTCCATCTCTATCATGTTGCATTTCAGAGGAGCACTGAGTCTGTTTTCTTCTCCTCGACCTTACCTGCTAATCAGTTATATCCCACAAAACCTTGAGCTTTCTTGTGGTTTGCCCCAGTCCTATACTTGGGAGAACAGAATATAGGTGAAGAAAGTTAGGGGCTATCTTCTCACCTTCCACTCACCTATTATGGCCACATATGTCCCCTAAAGCAGACAGACACAAGAAGAGGGAAGGATGCTTACTATGTTTCCCAAATGTGCATTTGGGGAAAAAAAAAAAAAAAAAAACCATGAACATTCACAACCGGAATGATGCTCACAGAGAACACTGACCCTCTTTTTTATCAGCTTACTATTTTGTTCCTCAGGAGATGGAATAAACAGCACATTTTCTTTCCCATCTTCCCATTCACTTCTTCATATCATGGGGATTTGAGTTGTTTTCCTACTGTTAGAGGCACCAGTGGATAATTTTAATGTTTTTTTATTCCATGATTGGTACATAGCAAAATAATAAATGGAGACGATCTGAATGTGTTGCAAACAGTCACCACAGGCTCCTAATAAGTAGTGTTGTGAAATCATTAGAATCAGTGACAGTTCTCAGGTCTGTTTGTCTGTTTGTTTGTTTCAGAGATACAGAAACATTGATAATTAACAGCTGAATTTATCACAATTGATAGTATACATTAGCATTTCCACAGAACTTGTGTAAAATGACTACACTACAGAGCTACTATTATAAATTACAAGAACAAAACCCTCACACATGCTTGCACACATGCACACACACACACACACACCAATTAAACCATTTAAGTGCAGAGGGCACAATTGTAAATTCAGCTAAAACTTATTTTTTGGCTATAGGTTAAAAGAGGACTAGGAAACCCAACCCAAACAAAATGTATTCAGATGGATAACATCCTCCTCCAAAATACTAACACAAATTAGGATTCATTTTACTCATTCCCGTGTGAGGTTGGTTCTCTGGTACCCAGGTATGACACCAGAGGGAGGAAGCAGTCAAGGGAAAACAAGTTGGTGATGAAAAGTGCATAAAGCTTTGCAGAATTGTAAGTATTTGGAGTCATCATAGTAAGAGAAAGAGTTAAGAGTACATGAATCCTCCCTGTGTACTATAAAAGCAATCCTCTTCCATTGCTTAAAAATGAGGACAACATTATAACCTAATTGCCTAACTTTGCAGTCAGCGTATGTCGTGAGGGATGTCATGCGGGGTCTCTGGTCCCACTCCCTGAACAAGAACGCAGGACATGGTGAGGCCAAAAAGGAACACCCATGGAGCCATAGGTAGGGGGAGTCACACCACTATACTCTCACTGGCAGCTGGGTTGGAGACACAGGAACCAGGAGCAACGCAATTCTCAACCCTCACTGTGCCGCTTGCAGGCTCAGCCACCATCTTCTTGCTAGTCGCCATTTGCTGCTAGCGTAGCCACAGCAGTTACAGTAGTGGCCAACGGCTCACTGGTTACAGCTGACGGCCAACTAGCCACAGCTGATGGCCATTTGATCACAGTCGATGGCCATTTACTACCTGAGCCAGCACCTTTCTATGTGAGGCCGAGAGCCTGGAAATTGCTTTTTGGGGCTCTGTCCCCACAGCGTATCATGCATATACTGCCCTTGGAGTTTCTGAAATATCTGGAGACTAGAAGATCTGCATTGACAGCTTTCAGTTCTGTTTTTCAAATTCTCCCCAATCTAGGGACTTAACAAGTTACTGGCATATTGTCAAAGTTATGAAAACAGAAAAAAAAACAGCCACAGTAATCACTCCAAGGAGTTTTGAGGCCAGGACAGTTCTTGTCTGCTGGGAAGATAGTAGAGCCGCCATGAGCTACGCCTCTGACAATTAACCTAGACGGTGCCTTTGGCAAGAGAGCACACAGAGTAGACGCAGAGACACCACCAGTCCCCATTCAGTCCCCAGCTCACACCACGGTCTCATCGCAACAATTTCCCAGCCTCACCTTCCCCGCCTCCGCCTTGTTGTTCTGTGCTGGGTTATCTGCTGCGTCTACCTCATTACCCCTTATTACAAACCTCTGTTTACATAATTACATTTCTCCTGCTGTTGACCAGCTACATTACCATGCCTGTGGAGTAGATAATTTTGTACTCTTTGCTGAATATACTGACAGTCCTCTAAAAGAAACATTCCATTTACAAGAGCTCGCCAGGGACTTCATCTGTCGAACATCGTGGTATGGTTACCAGGAAGAGAAGTTTGCTTTCCCTGCCGCCGTTTCAGTAGGCAATGTGAGCTCGTCCCTGAGCCTTCAGCACCTTTAGTCTGGGGCTGGACAATCCAAACGGTAAAGGAGCTCTTCTTGGTGAAAGGGAAATTACATTCCGATTTGTTATCTCTCCTTCCAAGTTACCTGTTTCCTGATATCTACCCCATAGGCCAAATAAACATCACTGAAGTAAAACCTTGAAGAAAAGCTAACTTCAAAAATAGGTCAAACGTGAGGTCTTGATGTGTTCTTTGGTGTTAGGGATCCGCCCCAGAACCTCAGCCATGAGAGGTGGGTAGGGAAGTAGCAGTGCAATTCACTGCATTAAAGAGACTGTGCTCCAAACTCTGCAATGGCCAATTTAGTCTAACCCACCATGTGAGGTGTGGATAATAAAAACAGGAAACCTGGGACTTCCAGTGGAACAAATCTCTGTAAAATAGTCATAGCTTTAGGAAACCATAAAATGCAAAGCCATGTCACCATGTTATTTACTCCACACTAGCATCTTCCAGATTAAAGGAAAGAGTGGAAGGCAAAGGGAGAAACAAGAACAGAACAACCAGATAGGCCAAAATTTTAAAAGACTTTGTTTAAATGTCTATGAGTTCCCTGCAAAGCTTGCTACCTTTGGCTCTCCTTAACAGTTAACTAAAAAGTCACAAGTGTTGTTTTGCTACAGGCCATTATTGAACATTTTATATAAAAATTGTCTGTTTTGATGATTAAAGAGTTTGGGATTTCTTACACTGAGGACTGTCTTAAAGAATGTGTATAGTAACCAATATTTTCCATGAGAGTGGAAAATCATTTTGGCCAGAAAAATGGTCATTTGTAGAAATGGATATAGTGGATAAAGAATACTAAATCTCATATATCTTCATATTTGTTTTTACTATTAGTATCAGTATTTTTCCTGGAGCATTTTCTTTTCTAAAATATTTCTTATTTAAGTCTAAACAATAAAGTGATCTGTAAGCTTCACAAGAACAGGGATGCTATGTCCCCAGCACACTGCATGATACAAAACTAGTGTATGATAAATTCAAAGAAATGAGAAAATAAAGTAGCCCAAAATGAATTAAAACCTAACACAATATATTGTTCCATTTCTTCTCAAGCTTCAAAATAACCCTTTCATTGCTAAATTAAACCAGGACTTTTTTTATTCCCAGTGCTAATTAAAACCAAGTGGCAGAAACAGTACTGAGGTTTCACTTGTTCATTACAAACCCACTTAAAATTCAATTAAATGGAAACAAAAAAATACTGTGGTAAAGACCACAGATTCTCAATGTGACCTTTTCAACTCACATCACTTTAATCCTGATATTATTAGGCCTAATTAATGCAAGGACACATGGATGAATATGACTTATTCCAAGACTCGGTCAACTGAAGTACTGATAAGTCAATTTCTATAGTTTTGGAGATTTTGTTGTTGCTGTTTTTTTCTTTTCTGGATCAATGGCATAAGAGGTAGATTAAGAAATATCTGTCTGTATGCAAACATTTGTGATTTACCTCATTGAGGAATTAAGACAATTCAAACTGCAAATTTTAGCCATTGGTTACAACATGGAGATGATGAAGGGAGTAACATTTGAGGTTAACAATGGCCCTTTCATCTCCATTATTTGCTTTTCTTACTCCTCTGCTTCTCTTTATTTCCTAGATATCTGTCCAGAACAAGACTTTCCAACACTAGGCTGGCACAGAATGTAGACTGAATTTTCCAGAACTTTGACTATTGTCCATTCTCAATGAGTTCCCAAACAGGGAGACTGAAAATGTAACTTGGCCATTACCTGAACGACATCATTTTATTTTCTTCTTGCTCCCTAAAAGCACTCGGCCAGAAATTTAGGCAACATTGTCTGCACATGCTGGTCCCTTGTACCTCTCCACAGGCAGCCATGCCAAGCGGTCTCCATGAATAACACGGCAAATGACCTAAAGACTGGCTTTATACAGTCTGTGTTTTTATGGGCACGAAGGTGGTGAAAATGAGTAATGTAACAATAGAATGGGCAGATAATTTCTTCAACCATCTGTTCTGCATATGTTCAGCAGATCATCGCTATCTTGGACCTTGCAGTTTGTGCAGATGGTACTCTCCAGAGAAAAAAAGGATCTAAAATGAGTCAGTGCATAGATTAGTTTTAGTGTAAGAAACAACAGAAAATTGCTTGTCTCACCATGCTATAAAAATTAGTTCTCTTGTAACCAACCACTTTGAGCACGAAGTTCGAAGGTTTACAGCTGTTAATTTGAATTTGCTGTTCTGTGACTCTTATCTCACACAACATCAAGTTTAAAGAGATAAAGAGACTGTTGTTTAAGGGTGCAATTTTCTTTTTTTTAACACTGTTCCTAGGGTTATTCATCCTCTTTTGTAGTAAGAGCTGGAGTTTTACTTCCTTTGCTCCTAAAATAAGTGACATTTGTAGTAGTTCGACAAACATGTATCCAACATTTTTGGCCCTGCACTCATCACAGAAAAATGCACTGCAAATGAGACCCAGAAACAGCTACTTCTTCAAGGTGCCAGGATATCTGACTTTCCAACTTTCATCTTGGACTTGCTCTCCCATATAAAAAAAATATAAAATGCGTTAATCAAAGAGCAGAGATACAAGAGAGACTCTACTAAAAGTAGGCTGAAAAGTGATGAGTGAGTGCTGACTCCAGAGAGACACCTCAGATTTTAGAAGATCTCTGGAAGAAGATATATGAGTATATTTTTGAAGGGATCAGTTCCTAATTCCAGAAGAATTTTAAGAAGAAGATTCAGAAAGTAGGAGCAGACATAGCATTCCAGAACACTGTTCCTTATCTTGTTGAGTGAAAGCTGTATAAATTCAGAAGAATATGAAAACGGAGACTATCATTGCATGTTTGGAAAGTGACAGGATCAAAGACAAGAGAAAATAAAGTTAATGAAACTGTCAATAATTTCTTTCGGAAGGTAGGCTTTGAACCAAATTCTGAAGGCTCCCAAGTGCATCACTTGGCAGCATGGAATGGGCAGGCAGTGAAAACAGACTGGCAGTGCCTCCCATATTCTTCTGTACTTCCCCATTGTGGGGATAGAGTCCCAGAGAGCAGTTTCCAGGCTCTCGGCCTCATGTGGAAAGGTGCTGGCTCGGTTGTTAGATCGCCATCAGCTGTATAATCAGACGGCCATTCACTGCTGCTGGGTGGTCCTCAGCTGTAACCAGTTAGCCATTAGCCACTAATATAGCTGCCATGGCTATTCTAGCAAGGACGGATTGTGGCTAGCAAGGTTGGTTGGTTGGTTGGTTGGTTGGTTGGTTGGTTGGTTGGTTGGTTGGCAGAGAAGCAGATGGCAGATTGTGGATTGTGTGGCTCCTGCTTCCTGTGTCTCCAAACCAGCCACCAGCAAGAATATAGTGGTATGAACTCCCTCTCAATGGCTCCGTGGGTGTTCCTTTCTGGCCTCACCATATCCTGCATTCTGGTGCAGGGAGCAGGAGCTGAGTCCCTACGTTACACCCATCTTCATGCCCATCACACTTTATTGAAGCTGTTTCAAATCTGCCTACCTCACAAATTCCATGAGGGCAGATACAACAACTAAGTTATTTAATATGACAGTATTAACTAATAGAATACCATAATTAATGTTTGCTGAATATATGGGGCCACAAGTGTTTCTTTTGATATAAGAGCCCTCAGCACACCAAACGTGTAAAGTTATTTCATGGTTGGTTATCTGCCTTCTTCACCATATTTCACTATAGCCCCTTCCTTTATCATCACCAGATCAAGCCATGGCCATGAGTTTCTAACTCTGAATGATTTGGCCCTTAGATTTGAGGCTGAAGCTACTTCATCCAAGGATTGCTGGCTACCTCCATCTTCTAAATTACTCTCTTAGCACTTAAAATATTTCATCTGTTATCCCTACCTTACCAAACTACCCATCCCTTTCCTCTTTCCAAAATGATCCTTATGGCTCCACTTTATTCCCGTAAATATTTGATTATGATGATGATGGTGATGGTGATCCAGACACTTTTCTAAGAATTTTGTATATATCATCTTTTTAAGCCTCACAACAATGCTATGAAGCAGATAGTGTTATTGTTCCCAGGTTAAGATGAGGAAAATGAGATGCAAAAGTTTTAAATTATTTGTCCAGTCACACTGCGAGGAAGAAGTGAGCACCACTTGGCTTTGAACCCACGTATCCTGACTCCAAAATTCATGTTCTTCAACATTATGGCACACTGTCGCTTCCAGCGCAACACGGGCAGTGAGGGTGCGAGAAGGGGCGGCTTGGGTTAAGTTTTTAAGAAAGAAACAAACAGACTTAATGCAGTTAAATCTCTCCGAAGGCCACAGGTCTCTCAGTCTCAGAGGACTGGAGCCCAGAATAAGGCCAACTGAAGGTTTTAATTGATAGGTATACAAATACAAGAAAGTAACATTGTTTCTTACATGGTCTGTGAGACTCATACATCATAGCAGAAAAATGTTTATTCCAATCACCCTTTGTCTGTAAACAGCCAAAGCACAAGGTCCCATGATGTCTTAATTAAGGTATGTACCCTCTCAGGGTCAAGTCTCTCATATTGTAACAGCTCCGTTGAGATAAGTGGAGAGAACTGATCTTTGTTGTCCTCATGACTTCTCTCACAAACAGGTGCAAGGGAAAAGCCAAAGCCGGCAACAGCTTTTCCCAGGCAGGGGGAAAGCGAGGCAAGGCCCCTTTCCATATTTCTCTAAGGCAGCTCATTAGGTGTCCCCACTCGGTTCCGCCTGGCTTAGGTTGTATCTCCCATGAGATATCTTACCCGTCTTTGGCTTCAAACCATCTTTTGGGGACCAGACAGAGAGACATAAGGTGTAAACACAAGGATGGAACAGAGTCCCAGAAAGGCACAATCTTACAGACTCTTCTTTCCTTAAGGAAAGACACGGGGGACAGTTGGCTAGGCTGTTATGTGACTACAGCACACCGCTTTCCTGGACACTTTGTTGAGTGTCTACTTCATACATAGTACCATGTCAACTTGACGAAGGAGATACTAAGATGGGGTGGAAAAAGACCTTGCCATTAAGATGTGTAGTATGGGGAGAAAAGACTTGAATATAATAAGCATACACACTGAAGAAATTGATGAATAACTTTTAACATAATAGTTAGAATCAGAACCAAGACTATTATCTATAACTCTTGCAGAGCCTTTTTTACTCTCATAGTAAATAGGAACTAGAATGTGATGAAGGTTTGTGATCTACACATTGGATAATCTGTCCAAACCCTAAGGTTCCATCAAGGCCTCTTCAAGACTATCTCTTCTGAAGAGGTACCCCCATTCACACCACAGCCTTTCTTTTATTTTGAATTTTGTGAGTATCTGTAGATTCAGACTGACCTACCCCATCATAAACCTACTCAAATATTACTTTAGAATTATATTTTAGATGGTTAATACTTGGAAGTTATACCTTTAAAAAAATCATAAATACCACTGCAACAATGACTGTAAAACCATCTCTTAAAGTTCTTACAATTCTCAGCACAGTACAGAGCAGACCTAAGTGCTCACTGAATAGAGGATGAAGGAATGAACAAAAAAATGAATGGATGATGGATGTGCTTTTCTGTTTTGATTTCTAAGTAAATTACATAGAACTTAAGAGACAAGTGAGAGAGAAAGAGAGAGAGAGAGAGAGAGAGAGAGAGAGAGAGAGAGAGAACCCAAGATAAAAGGTATGTTGGCTTCTGGCAGTATTGAAATGTTTCATCAGATAGAAGATGTGATGTCTCAAAACAAAGACCAGAAGCACAGACAAAAAGCACTGTCTTGGCAGCAGAGAAAAAATAAATAAAAAAACTTACTCTTCCTTCCCCCCACCCCCATGCCCCTATACACGCACATACTTGGAAGCAAGAATCAATTTATTGGCACCCACTACAAGTCCTTTCTGGAAGTGATTACAATCACAGATCCACTTTTAGTCAAAGGTGTTAAAAAATGAGAGCAAGACCATCCAATTCATACTTTCCCTTTGTGATGAACTGTTAAAAAGTGATATAAGTGGACAGAAAAGGGGTGGGAAGGGAAACACACAGAAGAATAGACTACAGGAGACCAAATAAAAGTTCAAAGTGGCAAGCATTGCAAAGTAACACTTCATCATCTGCAGTTTTACTCTTGGGTGTTGACTAACTGGAGTGTTGTCATTACCTGATGAGAGGCCAGCTCCAAAGAGCTCAGAGTATACCTTTAAAGTCTTTGGACCTAGTCTCAAGTTCAAGCATGCACAAAAGAAGACTCCACCTGTTCAGATATGTATACAAAGTTCTACTAAACCTATCCTGATGAAAATATCAGCTGACTTTGAATGTTTACCTGGTCTCAGTGAGGCTGTCTGGGGAATTAAAAAACATACCATGGGCCAAAAGAATGGAGACTACACAAAAGACAGAAGTGGAGGCTTATGAACTGTGCATTCGTTGAAGCCCTTTCTAAAAAGAAGGAAATCTAGGACATCTCTATCCTCTCTTACCAATATCCACTTAATTGTGTAGAGTCACTATAAAAATCTAAGTATTTTGTGGCAAAAAAAAGCACTTCGCCATCTAAGAATGTAAGTCGGAGTAGGGCCTTTAGTTAAACAGATAACCTAAGCCGACTCACCCTCAGATGCCTCATCATTCTTATCTCTGCTGGACAGAGCCCCCTGGAACTTCCAACTTTTCCCCTGGATTTGCCTTACCTCATTGTTCAAACTTCCCAAGAGCATCTTTGTAGTGTGAACTCCCAGTCAATTTATAGATTATCTTTTCCCTGACCTGACACCTAAACTCCAGGCATCTATATTTAATCACCTATTAGACACCCATTTGGGTTTTGGGGGGAATCTCAAACGTAAAATAACCTAAACGGAAATCCTAATTTTCACTCATCCCTGGCAACCCATTTCTTCACCAAACTTCTCTAGCTCAGCAAACGGCAGCAACGTTCACCAAATTGATCAAGGCAAAAAAACCCATGAGCCATTCTTAACTCTTTCACTCACCTCTCACATTCTACCTGCCAATTCTGTTCACGCTACTTCTCACTATATCCTGATTTTTTTTTTCCTTTTTTGCTCCATCTGCACAGACACAATCCTAGTCTACGCCACTTTTATCACTCACTTACACTACCACAACAACTTCCTAATTCATCTCCTGGCTAATGTCATGTTGTAGAGCAAATCAGACCTATTTGTTTGGTGGCTAAAAATAGCCAAGGTAAGTTATTATATTTAATTGTAAAATCATTGTATATATAATAATATGATCAACCTTCAAGTAGAGAAAATGGTGATTGTGTGAAGGCAATCATAATTATAATAAACACTCTATATTTTATTAAGTTTTGTAATGACTTCATTATCCAAGTGAAAATTAATAGAGATAGTGGTTAAAAATTGAATATGTACTTTACCAACACCCAGTCGCCATCATCACCTGCGACCTGAACTACAGTAGGCTCCCAAATGGTCTCCACATTTCCACTTTTCCCTCAACTAAATTCTGTTGTTCACAAAGCTATTAAAGTGAACTTTTAAAGACACAAATCAGAATATATGACTCCTGCACTTAAAACCCACTGTGGCAGAGCTCTCCTCATTCTCTCCATTTTCCTTAAAATAATAATCACAACCACCACAAGTTTTAGAGAATACAAGGCTACTCAGCAGGAGAATTGACCTCTCTGCTTCCTTTGCACAAAGTAGGTGAGGCCATGTGACTACAACTGGGCTAACTGATATGAACAGAACTGATGTAGGTGCAACCTCCTAGTGATTTCTAAAATGCAAAGCCAATTATCCTAGACTCCCTCCTTCTACCTTCCTGTGGGTTAGAATACAGATATGATGGTAGGAATCCAGCAGGGATCTTACCTGTATTGTCCTCAGCTGAAAAATCATGTATAACACATAACGATTCACTAAGTATTTTTAAATGTATGAAAGATGGAGGAACATAGTGCAAGATAGCCTACATATCCCCTTGCACAGATAGTTGTTGCCTGTCGAATAGTAAATAATATAGTATTACCACCAAAAGGAGTTCTGAAAAAATGATGAGAAAGAAAAAAGACAGTGCATTTATATTTAATGCTAAAAAAGTCATAACTGAGATTCTAATAATTATGGAAGATGTAAAAAGAAATAGTCAGGCACTGTATGTTAACGACATATGACTAGAAGTGACACAAAGATATGATCTACACCTAAGGTCAAGAATAAAGCACAGTAGAGTCAAAGAATCATTATCAAATTATTCATATTCATTATCAAATGAATATCTGTATTCAAAACTCAACAAAATCAAAAAAGTCAGAAAGATCAAAATAATTTAGCATATTTTCAGGAAATTATGTTATTAGGTTCAAGTAACTTGTATGTTGATTTGGGTAATATGGCCATCTTAACTATGTTAATTCTTCCAATCCATGAGCACGGAATGTCTTTCCATTTCTTTGTGTCTTCTTCAATTTCTTTCAAAAATGTCTTATAGTTTTCAGCAAGTAGGTCCTTCACATCCTTGGTAAAGTTTATTCTTAGGTATTTTATTCTTTTTGCTGCAATTGCAAAAGGAATTGTTTTTTTGTACTTCTTTTTCTGAGATTTCATTGTTAGTATATAGGAATGCAATGGACTTTTGTACGTTGATTTTGTAGCCGGCAACTTTACTGTATTCGTTGATTGTTTCTAATAGCTTTTTGGTGGAGTCTTCAGGGTTTTCTATATATAACATCATGTCATCTGCAAAGAGTGACAATTTAACTTCTTCATTCCCAATGTGGATGCCTTTTATTTCTTTCTCTTGCCTGATTGCTCTGGCAAGGACTTCCAACACTATGTTGAAAAGTCAAGGTGATAGGGGACAGCCCTGTCGTGTTCCTGAATGTAGAGCAAAGGGCTTCAGTTTTTCACCATTAATTATGAGATTAGCTGAGGGCTTGTCATGTATGGCTTTTATTATGTTAAGGTATTTTCCTTCTATACCTATTTTATTAAGTGTTTTAATCATAAATGGATGTTGTATCTTGTCAAATGCTTTTTCTGCATTAATTGATATCATCATATGATTTTTGTCCTTTATTTTGTGTATGTGATGTATCACATTGATGGATTTGCGGATGTTGAACCATCCTTGTGCCCCAGGGATGAACCCCACTTGGTCGTGATGAATAATCTTTTTAATGCATTGTTGTATTCGATTTGCTAGAATTTTGTTTAGGATTTTTGCATCTGTGTTCATCAGAGATATTGGTCTGTAGTTTTCTTTTTTTGTGTTGTCCTTACAGGGTTTTGGTATCAGGGTAATGTTGGTCTCATAAAATGAGTTAGGGAGTACTGTTTCTTCTTCAATTTTTTTGAAGAGTTTGAGCAGGATTGGTATTAGATCCTCTTTGAAGGTTTGGTAGAATTCACTAGTGAAGCCATCTGGTCCCGGACTTTTGCTTTTGGGAAGTTTTTGGATGACGGATTCAATTATGTTACTGGTGATCGGTCTATTTAGATTTTCCAGTTCTTCATGGTTCAGCCCAGGAAGGCTATATGTTTCTAAGAACTTGTCCATTTCTTCTAGGTTATTGAATTTGGTGGCATATAGTCCTTCATAGTGTTCTTGGATGATCCTTTGTATTTCTGTGGCATTCGTGATAACGTCCCCTTTTTCATTTCTGATTTTGTTAATTAGTGTCTTCTCTCTTTTTATCTTAGTGAGTCTAGCCAAGGGTTTGTCAATTTTGTTAATCTTTTCAAAGAACCAGCTCTTTTTCAGATTAATTTTTTCTATTGTCTTTTCGTTCTCTATTTCATTTAGTTCTGCTCTGATTTTTTGTTATTTCCTTTCTTCTGCTGCCCTTGGGTTTCATTTGTTCTTCTTTTTCTAGTTCTTTAAGGTGTAAAATGAGGTTATTTATTTGGGATTTTTCTTGTTTCTTGAGATAGGCCTGTAATGATATAAATTTCCCTCTTAAAACTGTTTTTGCTTTTTGTTTCTTAAAACAGTTTCTTAAAACTGTTTTGTCATTTGTTTCTATGTATCTTTTGATCTCTCCTCTAATTTATTCTTTGACCCGGTCATTCTTTAAAAGTATGTTGTTTAATCTCCATGTATTTGTGTTTTTTCCTGCTTTCTTTTTGCAGTTGATATCCAATTTCAAAGCCTTGTGATCAGAGAATATGCTTAGTATGATTTCAATCTTCTTAAATTTGCTGAGGCTGATTTTATGTCCCAATATATGGTCTATCCTTGAGAATGTTCCATGTACACTAGAAAAAAATGTATAGTCTGATGTTTTAGGATGAAGTGCTCTATATATGTCAATTATGTCCATTTCATCTAATGTATCATTTAGAGTTGCTATTTCGTTATTTATTTTCTGTTTGGATGATCTATCCATAGCTATCAATGATGTATTTAAGACCCCTAGTATAATTGTGTTTTGGTCAATTTCTCCCTTTAGTTCTGTTAGTAGTTGCTTGGTATATTTCGGTGGTCCCTGATTGGGGGCATAAATATTGATGACTATTATGTCTGCTTGTTGTATAGTCCCCTTTACCATTATGAAATGTCCATCTTTGTCTCTTGTTACCTTTTTCACCCTGAAGTCTGTTTCATCTGATATCAGTATGACTACACCTGATTTTCTCTGGGTACCATTTGCTTGGAGTGTCAATTTCCACTCTTTCAATTTGAGTCTATGCTTGTCCTTGTAGCTGAGATGTGTCTCTTGGAGACAACACATGGTTGGGTTTAGTTTTTTGATCCAATCTGCTACTCTGTGCCTTTTTATTGGTGAGTTCAGTCCATTTACATTTAGGGTGATTATTGATATGTGAGGATTTCCTGTCATTCTATCTTTAGTTTTCTGGTAAGGCTGTGTCTCCATTGTCTTTTTGCCTTTTTGTTGTTGTCTATTATTTCTGTGTGGTGGTATTCTATAATTTTTCCCTCTGTTTCTTCTTTGATTACAGTATATATTTCAGTTCTGGATTTTTTTTTTTTTTGAGTGGTTACCCTTAAGTTTATGTAAAAGAAAGTTTGATATTTAGAGTATTCCATTTTCTTCAGCACGCTTACTTTCTCCATTCCCATATTCCGGTTCAGGTCTTTACTCTCCCCCTTTTTATGTTTTCATTGCCACAAATTGTCCCTGTTGATGGTGGTCGAATAGCCTCCTTTAGCATTTCTTGTAGTGCAGGTCGTGTATTAGAAAATTCCCTCAGCTTCTGTATGTCTGGAAAGGTCTTTATTCCTCCTTCATATCTAAAGGATATCTTTGCTGGATATATTATTCTTGGCTCATAATTTCTCTCTTTCAATAGTTTGAATATTTGGTTCCACTCCCTCCTGGCTTGTAGAGTTTCTGCTGAAAAATCTAATGATAATCTAATGGGCTTTCCTTTGTAGGTTACCGTCTTCTTTTCCCTGGCTGCTTTGAGGATTCTTTCTTTGTCATTGATTTTAGACAGCTTCAATACAATGTGCCTTGGAGAAGGCCTGTTGGGATTGAGGTAATTAGGTGTTCTATTTGCTTCTTGGATCGAGTATCCAGTTCTGTCCACAAGTTTGGGAAGTTCTCATCAACAATTTGTTTGAATATATTCTCTGTTCTCTTCTTTCTTTCTTCTCCTTCTGGTATACCCATTATTCTTATATTGCTGTTTCTGATGGAGTCAGAAAGTTCTTGTAGAGTTCTTTCATTTCTTTTAAGTCTCAAGTCTCTTTCTTCTTCCATCCGTGTCATTTCCAGGTTTCTGTCTTTGATGTCACTGATTCTTTCCTCCATCGGGTCAATTCTACTACCTAAGCTGGTTATTTCATTCTTAATTTCTTCTATTGAGTTCTTAATCTCCGAAATTCTATTTGGTTCATTTTTAAAATTTCAATCTCTTTCGTAAAATGCTCATGTTTTTCTTTGATTGTGTTTCTGAGTTCATTAAACTGCCTTTCTGTGTTTTCTTGAATCTCGTTGAGTTTTTTAAGAACTGCAATCTTGAATTCTCTGTCATTTAAGTCACATATTTCCAATCTTTAAGTTCCTTTTCTGAAGACTTTTCACTTTCTTTCTGAGCTGTCTTGTTGCCTTGGTTATTCATGGCAATTACTGATTTATTATTTCTCTTCCTCGACATCTGCAGGAGTGGCTTCTGCAACAGGTTGATAGGAAGAAGTCTTTCTTTTGTTTTCCAGCACTTGTTGGTAGAATGTTTTATTTTCTCTCTGTCTGCAGCCTTTTTTTCTCTCTCACACGGTAATGCTATGTTTTCTCTGCACTATTCCAGCTTCTCACACAATAAGGGTGATTCCTTGTTTAAATCTCTTTAAGAAAAAAGGGAATTTATTATCTCATTTGCAAAGTTAGGAGAAAAATGTCAGACTTCAGGTAGACATAGACCCAAATGTTAGGATGATGTCATCAGGAATCTATGGTTCTTCATTTTTTAAACTTTTTATTTTAAACTAAATTTAGACTTATAAAAGACTTATTAATTCAGACTTACAGACAGTTCTATATACCCTTTCCTTACTCAGTTTCCCCTTTTGTTAACATCTTACCGTAATAAAATTATATATAACCATAATAAAATTATCAAAGCTAAGAAATTAACATTGGGAGAGATCCAAGATGACAGAGTAGATGAACACTGTGCCTGCACCCTTCCATGAACACATTAAATTTACAGCTAAATTATCGAACAATCAATCAGAAGAACTATCTGAACTCTAGGCAAACATAAGTCCTATGACTAAAAATATAAAGAAGCCCCGTCGAGACTGGTAGGAGGGGTGGAGACATGGAAGAGGCCCCAAACCTCCATGTAGTGGTTGAGAATCAGGAAGGATATCTTGGCTACAGACGTTCCCTCCAGAGGAGCAAGGGACCCCAAGCTCCAACACAGGGCTCTCCAGCCCAGAGTAATGGTGCCAGGAAGAGGCACCCCCATAACATCTGGCTGTGAAAAACAGTGGGGATTCCAACTGTCTGGGTGGGACAGAAGGCTGAGGAAACACAAACGTCCTCTTAAACAGCCCTCACAGACTCACTCACTTGCTCGCAGGCACTCACCTTGGGCTCCAGCGTAGGGATAGTGACTCAGGAGGCATTGGAGATGTACAGGGAAGCAGACTGAGTGTGTGGCTTCTCAGGGAGACCTGGAGGACAGTCAGCATCTTCCCTGTGTGAGCTCCTTCTCCTGTGCAGCCAGCAGATGGGTGCTATCTTTCCTATGTTGAGCCCACCCCCACAACAGCCAAATCTGAATCTGATTGGCCTGGTGAGCTCCACTTCCTCCAATCTGCTGACTCACTAGAACCCTGCCCCACCCAACTCCCCTAATACCAGAGACACTTTCTTGGCAAGCAAACAACTCTGCCCACATTACACTCTTTCTTGGAAAACTATCAGAGTCTGGCAGGCCCCAGGTGGGTAGCAACTAGTCTCAGTGTGCTCTGTGACTTTTGCTGAGTAGCTCCAGACTCAGCACTGGCACCAAACCAGAATTTACTTTAATCTGGTAATTACAATTCTTCCCACTCTAGTGACTTCCTCACCCAACTTGCATACCACACAAGGCTCTATCAGTGGCTTAACCTTAAGAGAGCTGGCAGGTGGCAGCAGGCCTCAGGAGGTCCTGGTTTTTTGTGGAGCTAACCCAGGCCTGGTACTGGTGGCAGACATCCTCAATTCATAGCATGGCCTCTCTCACACACCTCCAGGTCTAGCACAGGCAGTGAAAACCCGTGGATCACTTTGTAGGTCCTACAAGATAGTCCCCAAATAGTCACAGACAGTGAATGAGCTGGGTCTGCACTGGACCCCCTCCAAAGAGGTCCCAGAACCAACATACTTGGAGGTTGGCTTCAGACCACAACGAAACACTGCCCCAGAAGCAATACACATGAAAGGTGGTTTAGGCAGGCAACGCAGCCCGCTGGAGTGAATCCCGCTCAATGGGGTAAGACCCCCACACAGCAGCCTATAAGCTGTGGACGTGACCAAACAGCCAGTCAGCCTAAGGGTCAAGCCCACCCTCTGAATTGCCATTAGCAATCAAGGCTCAACTATAACAGGAGGGCACATACAACCCACACAAGGGACACTCCTGAAGTACCCAGAGCAGATGACAAGGGAGACTGTGCCATTGGGCCCCGCAGGGGACAAACAAATAAAACAGAAACAAACTCATAGATACAGAGAACATTTTGATGGTTGCCAGATGAGAGGGGGTTGGAAATGAGTGAAAAGGGGGAAGGGATTGAGAGATATAAACTGGTTGTTAAAAAAGTAGTCATGGGGATGTAGGGTATAGCATAAGGAATATAGTCAATAATATCGTAATAAATATGTATGGTGTCAGATGGGTACTAGATTTGTTGGGGTGATAGATGGGAGGAGGCTAAGGGGCAGGGTGAAAAAGGTGAAGGGATTAAGAAGTACACATTGGTACTTAAAAACTAGTTATGAGGATATAAAGCATAAGGAATGTAGTTCATGATATGGTAATACCTATGTATAAGGTGTGCTCAAAAAATACGGTGAAAGTTTAAATTAAAAAAAAATTTATTACAGTAAAAGACATATTGCCATTAATCCCCCCTCAAAACACACCCCTTCGCTTCAAACACATTTATTCCATTGTTCTTGCCACTTTCTGAGGCAGTTCTGGAAGTTCTGTTTCTTGAGTGTCTTTAGTTGTGCTGTTGTGGCTGCCTTGATATCCTGAATCAATTCAAAACATTTACTTTCCATGGTCGTTTGGCTTTGGGGAAGAGCCAGAAGTTGCACGGTGCCAGATCCAGTGAATGAGGTGGATAAGAACACACCATAATGTTTTTATTTGAGAGAAAGTGCCATATACCAGAAGTGATGTGTGACACGAAGCATTGTCATGATGGAGGATAAAACCATTTGCCCATTTCATGTTAATACATTGTTCATGATCCATGATTAACAGCACACTTTAAAACACACCTTCTCTCAACTGTAGCTCACACCCAACTGACTACACCGAACAAGTGGAAACTTGTCACACACTGTTACTAAGGTTCGAAGTGCCACTTCCCATATTGAAAACCCCTGCCTTTCCCTTGGATGGCACTCAGCAGCAGCATTCACCATAGTTTTTGATCACACCTCGTACAGTGCTAAATGGGTACTAAACTAGTCAAGGCGATCAGTTCTTGAATTATATAAATGTCTAATCATTATGCTATACACCTGAAATTAATATAAAATAATATTGAATGTCAATCGTAATTGAAAAATTTTAAAAGGGGGGAAAAGTTGAAGGGGGATAAGAGGTCCAAATTTCCAGGTATAAAACAAATAAGTAATGGGGATATAATATACAGCATGGAGAAGATAGTCAATAATATTGTGATAACTGGTACAGTGTCAGACGGTTGCTGGACTTACTATGGTGATCAATTCTTTAGGTATATAAATGTTGAATAACTATGGTGTACCCCTGAAACTAATATAATATTGTACGTTAGCTATATTTTAATAAAAATATTTTTTTAAAGACATTAACATGGGTACAATTCTGTTAACTAAATTACAGACTTTGTTCAAATGACACCGGGTTTTTTTGTTTGTTTGTTTTCACTAACGTCCTTTTTCTGTTCCAAGATCGTTCCTGATTCCACCTTGCATTTAGTTGTTACACTTGCTCAGTCTCCTCTGATACATAACATTCCGTCAGTCTTTCCATGCCTTTCATTATGTTGATAGTTTTGAAGAATATTAACCAGGTATTTTGTACAATGTCTCTCAGTTTGGGTTTCTCTGATTTTTGTCTCTTGAATGGAATAAGGTTCTGCATTTTGGGCAAGAATATCACAAAAATTATGTTATTTCCTTCTCAAGGAATCTTGTCAAGGGATTAATATTGTAAATGTGTGTCGTTACTGTTGATGTTAATGTTTGTTGCTATGGTAAGGTGGTGTCTGCTGGGTTACTCCACTATAGAATTACTATCTTTCCCTTTGTAGGTAATAAATACTTTTCAGCAGATCATTTGAAACTATGCACGTCCTGCATTAAGGAAGGTCATCAAGAAGACATGACCACCAGTCTGACCCACAAGCTGGACCAGGGCAACTGGAGGCTTCCCACTCCCTCCCTTCCTTGGAATGTGTATTCCACTTGCCTTCTCTTCTCCCAGGAGCTGCTCCAAGAATACAATCTTGAGATAGTGATGTGGTAATGAGACTATCTGTTGTGTATATGACTGAACCCAGTTAGGACCTCTACATAAACCTTTAAGATTTGGCAGCACATGCAAAAAAGTATCCATCTTGCAGCCACACAAGACAAGCCATTTAAATAAGTTCCCTTGATAATTAAACCTGCTACCTACCAATCTGGAGTGGTCTGCCTTTTTTCTTCATCTTTCTTGTCCCCTGCCTATGGGGCAGGTTTCAGATTACAGCTCAGAAGCTCCCGAAAATGTTGCAGTCCAACATCCTATGTCTCCCACAAACTTTTGTGTATTAATTTTAGTGAGATATAAAATTTCAAATGGAAAAAAAAAACCTCTTTTAGTGCTTTATGAAAAATCATAATCCAAATTTACTGAAAAATATATGTATTAAGAAAACCATAGTTATGTCAAAATTTAAACACTGTAGTACAGTCTAATTATTACTTTTGCTTCAAATGCTTTATATCAGTGGTTTTTATATCATTCTAGGCCATCAAAACTCTGGAGAATTTGGTAAAAGACAAAAGCTCACTCCCTCCCTAGAAAAATGTAAATAGGCATAAAATGACAATTTGGGGAAATCTTATCCTTAGGTTCCTGAGGGAACTCCAGGCTAAGCACCCCTTCCCTAACATTAAACAATAACTGTCCATCAATTTGATTTTCATAGATCCATTTATATGCCCTTCCTTGATGATGTTCTGTTCTCAGTTTGTTATGGAAGAAAAAACAGAAGGAAGAAAGGAAGGAAGGGCAGATGGGAGGAGAAATGGAGAGAGGAAGAGAGGGAGAAAGAAAAAGTCATATTTTCTCATGTTCTCATTACTTCTCTTGCCCAGAATTTAAAAAAAATATAGTCTACTAAAGATGGCCAATTTTGCTTAATTATTTTTTCCTAGACTACTTTTTTAAAGTTGGATCTTGAACTATATTAGAAACTAATGATTTTGCCACAGTTTTTCTTGCCTCCCTCATTCCATTCACCCAATAACTCCCATAATTTTTTCTTTCTGAGCATATTGCTCTCTCAAAGACTTCACATTTCTTTCAAATCTATGTTCACAGAAATTGTGTACTAGAACAAGAATTATATTCCTCCAATTGGAAAGTAGAAGGAAGCTAGGAAGTTTTAACATCTACTTTTTAAATTAAATTTATTGGGGTAACAATGGTTAGTAAAATCACCTAGGTTTCAAGAGTACAATTCTGTAATATATCATCTATATATCACATTGTGTGTTCACCATGCAGAGTCAGTTCTCCGTCCATCACCATATATTTGACATCTACTTAAAAAAAAAAATTACCAGGATCCTAAAGGACACTGTGACCACTTTTCCACATAGTTTTTAAAAGCCTAAAAATATCTGAGGGTCTTATTTTCTCTTTAAAACTGTTTTTCTTCTGAAGCAATTGACCCCATCCCTTGAAATGTTTGTGGCAAATGTGCACTATGTGTCAATGACATGAACCTCCTTTCTGTTTTTGAAGTAATTGGGATGCTGACTCAAATGCATGTCATTTGAAAATTAAAAGCAAATTTTATAAGCTATTTGCTTTGCAGCTGAGGAATCTGGGTCAGTCACGGGCTTTTTTTCATGGACCTGTTTTGAGGTAAGAACCATGACTTTCCTAGAAGGACTCTGCCCCTCCCACCTGAGAAAACTCTGGGTGTTCTTTACCACAACTATTTCTTCATCCTAAGAGTTTTTGGGCATAATCATTTTTCCAGAAAATCTTGAGGCAAATCTACTGCTTTAGCCTTTTATATAATATAATTTAGAAAGACTCTTTTCAACAAACCTAATTCAAATGAGTCCATCTGCTCAGCCCAAAATATGAGTTTTTCATAAAATGCAGATGCCATAACAGACTCAAAGCACAAAAGACAGCATTTACACAACTCATTAAGCAATAGTCAAATCCTTCCTTTTGTAAAGAGAAAAACTAAATGTATCATCTTTTAGCCAGTACAGTAAGTCGTACTAGTGTAAGCTTTGATGTTGCCACATCAATAATCCTTTCCCTCGTGTGTTCATTATCATGCAGAACATTGTGATAATAAGACTTGCCTTTAGGACTTCCTTTGGTTTCTTACATTAATACTAAAGAAATAAAGAGGAGATCTTTGAGGTCGAAGCTCCCCCATTAAGCCACGGAATATTTTAATTCATTGAATTTCTTTACAAGAAACACAAAAACAAATCTTCACCAAGCAATTTAGCACAAACATCTCCTCAAAAGGAAAATCTAATAGCTGATTTAACGATAACAGGAGGTTGGCCATACACAGCTAAATAATGTAAAGCGTGTTTTTCTACTCAATAAAAGTACTATTCATTTAAATTATATGACACTTATGGTACAAGAATTAGACATGCCTTTAGCTATTTGCTTTCTGAAGTGGTTTTTCAGTATCTTGAAGAAGATACTGAATAAACAAGGAAAAACTATAGATTCCAACACTCTTCTTCTTCATTTTAAATCACATAAATTTGTCTTGACTCATATTTGCATTTTACTTTTCAAATTAAACAACTGTTTCTTTTCATCATGAGAAGTGAAATCTTTTTTTAACTAAGAAAGTTTCAGATAATGGATGAAAGCACATTTGTTTCACAATAGTGGGAGTGAGGGCACAGCATCTGTTAGCACTGAAGACGATGATTCTGAGATGGCTCAGCACCTTCAGTTTCCTCTTAAAAATTTTTTCTTCAAAGTGACATCAGAAAGAATATCACAGGCCTAAGTTTAGAACTGGATTTTAGGAGATTCTGCTCTCAAAGCAGAAGGAAAAAAGGAAAAACTACTAAATTTCGGTGAGTTGATGATTCTATGGCCTAGTTTATTATGATTGGAGAGAGAATAAAGATGGGAAAATTCTTAACAGGCCCTTTGCAGTTCATAGGAATTTTCCAAACATAAATTCTCCGCCTGTACATTATATAGAAAGAACAGAATTAGAGGTTCTGGGAGGGCTCAAATTGTCACTGTCATGTTAATTAATGAAGTCAAGGTATGAAAAAAAAAAGAATACTAAAAGAAGAGTTAGGAGATTTCTCTACTAATTAACTATGTAACCATGAAAACAGATCTTATCTTTGGATCTCTCTCTCTCTCATAGCTACCTATAAAGTAACGGGGATGGACTAGATGATTTCTTAGGGTCTTTTCTAATTAATAATTGTTTGAGTATTATCACTGTTTCTAAAATATGTATGAGAAGTTTAAAGAGGGCTGTCCTTGAGATTTCACAGGTAAGCATTTAAAATGTGTCAAATACCTCTTCATCAATCCAATTATGCTTCATTCTAATGTCTCCTGCCATATTCTATCCACATTGTACGTGGAGGCATCCATAAGCCATCCGACATTCATACAAATAAAAGGAAATCTTATTAGGTTCTGTATTAAATAGCTTAGCATAGAAGAACATAAATTGCCTCTCCCAGAAAGTTTAGAGGAAGTGTGGCGAGATGGACAAAATATCAGCAGATCTCGGTACATGTGTTCATTCTTCATTCATCCCTGCAAACTTTAAAAGAAGAACTCCAATACTCTTTCTGAAAGTGGCTGCTGAAATCAATTCTCCTGCTGGCTTCTGACCAGGCAGACAATAGAAAATATTATTTGAGCTTGCACAGAGTAGACAGCATTTTGCTGAACCCTATGGAGAGAGTCCAAACACTTATAAAATCCAGTGGCTTCCTTCAAAGAGTTTATTGTGTATTTAGAGCAACTGGGACTTGAGTGCATCCATTTCTAGTGCTCTCTCACATATATAACCACTGACTTGGTTCCTCCAAGTATTAATATAATTGGACAGTATAGACATATTTTAACACCACTACAATTTAAAGTTTTATACTGGCTCAAAAATAAGCTGATTAATGAAACAAAATAGATAGCTTGATTTACTATTTTGAAATTAACAAAATAGAGACATCACACACCTCAGGAGCAAAGATGACTTGCTCAACCAATAGATTTAAGAGAACTAGAAAGCTATTGGGAGGAAATCAATGTGCGATCAATTTAGGTTTTCATCATACAACAAAATAATCTCTATATGGATTACAGTTAAATACAAAAATTGTATGCAGCAAAAATAAATGTTTCTTAGTGTAATTTGATTTCTGTATAGGTAAGAATAATTAATTTGGGGGGAAATGTGAAAAAAATTATAATATAAAAGATAAATATAGTTAACCACATAAAAATTTTAAATTTTGTTTGTCAATTAAACTGACCAAAATAGGAACGTGAACAATAAACCAGGAGAAAATGTTCACAGAAAATATCAGACTTAAAATACCATTTTCATATAAAGTGCCCATAGAAATTGTCAAACACCAAAATTTCCATAAATAAATTGAGAACTAGTTGTGAACATACAATTCACACACACACACACACGCACACACACAATACTACTATAACTCAGATTAGCAGAGTTTTCTTCAGTGACATCACTCAATTTGGGGGAAAATGTGAGATCAGCACACAGTACACTCAAAGCCTGTTATTCAGAATATAAGAGGGTATAAAATTCTAAAAGTCAGTATATTTCAAAGGCCTTAAAAAGGCTCATACAATTTGACTTCTAGAAATCTAGCCTAAGGAAATAAACTGGCATGTGGACAAAGTTGAAGCACACAGATGTTTATTGCAGTGATATTTATAATGGCAAATAATTAATGAGTTAAGCAAAAGGAAACACCTTGAAAACCAAATAATAAATGATTAAACAAATTATGGTTTACCTTGTGATCATTGTTTTTGATAGTATAGGAAAACTTTGTTATAATGGTAACGGAAAAACTAAAATAGGGATTGTATAGGATATAAACTCAACTGTTTTTTAAAGCATATCCGTAAAGGTTGACGTTGCCTGTCTTTGCTTGGTAGAACTATGACATATTTTATGGGTTTTTTACGTTTAATTATTATGTTCTACATTTTTAATAAACATGTATTATTTTGAAATAAAAACTAACCCATTAATTGGGGTTGTTTGGGCAGGGAATTCTAGGCTATCAGGTACATAAAGAATCATTCAGAAAGGAGTAGGGGGTGAAGCTCTGAGTTGGCACCAACTCTTGTCTTCACAGACATTTTCTCCCTCGGGGCGGCAGGCCTGGAAGAAAAACTGACTAGAAGACAGAGCCTCCCTTGCCTAAACCTACTACTGCCCACAAATAGTAGGAATATTTACCAAATATTTATTTATCTCATGAGTTTAAATTGTGGGAAATGCACAAGAAAATGAAGGAGCTCCAGATATCAACATGAATGTGAATATTTGGGGAGTTGAAAGCAGATATTTTAGTAAACTTCAATATTTCCTAAATTAAACCTACTTCTGGAGATTGCATTTGGCTGTATCTGACTTACACACTTATATTACATACTCACAGAAGCACAGGAAAAATGACCACAAGGCCCTGTGGGATCTGCTCTCTTCTTCCCACATCTCCAATCACTCTGCCTTTGGCTGGCTGCTTCTCAGCATCTCTGGCCTCCATTCCTTTCCTTTGATCACTCTTCCCACCTCAGAACCTCCACACAGACCGTCCTCTACTTGAAATGTTCCACCCTCGTGTATATCATTAAGTCCTCTGAGATCCCTTCAGATACCATTTCCATATAGAAGCCATTCCTAAACTTCAAGACTGGACAGGTCAGGTTTGCTCAGTTATACATTGACGTGGAATCTCCGTCCTTTTCCGTATAGCACAGATCAATTTGTAGTTATATATTCAAGGGTGGTGGGGTTAATGAATGGTTCTGTGCTTCAAGAAGACTATAAACTCAATGTGGGCAAAGATCGAAGCCTCCTTTGCTCATCACATAATGTCAGCACCTAGAACAGTGCCTGGCAAAAAGCAGAAATTCCATAAATATTTGATGGATAATCACACAACATACTAGAAGAAAAATCACAGTAAAACAAACTGCATTGATTACCAGGCTGCTAGGTGACCACCACTACTTAAGAAGGAGCCAGAGATTTTGATCAATGTCTTAATGGAGCAGGACTCTTTGGTGCCGACTGCGTATATAGAGGGGTTGGGAGAGAAGGGTGGCAGACTTCCTAGGCCTTTTAATGTAGACCATGAAACAGTGAGCTGGAGCCAGCTTATACCGGCTTGCCCTGAGAACCAATTGTTCACATCTCTTTCAATTCTAGGTCCAGTGATATCAAGTTGGTAGCTTCAAAACTGCTATGATGAGAGTATTTACTCCAGGGAAATTAGCAAGTGCTACAAGTCACAAATCACTACCATTTTCCCCCATTTTTGAACAGCTGATTGTTAAATATTTATCATCACACCATTGACATTATGCCAATAAGTTCCAAATCTGCCTCATAAGGAACCACATAGTCTTAAGAAAGTTTTCTAATTTCCTCACAACCAAGAACACATATGTATTTTTTTGTAGTTGAAAGAATTTTAGTATTGTTCATTGGAAGGTAAATACTTATTTTAAAAGCAAGAATTCTTACTAAATACTAAGGAATTGTGTTTTGTGTAGTAGGGTTTTTAAAAATAGCTTCATAGAATATTTTAAACATATGAAAATAAAGAGACTAGCATAAGAACCCACCACTTAGCTTCAATAATTATGACTAATATTATTTCCTTTATACCGCACCACCACTCCCTTTCTCAATAAGTAATTTTGAAGCAAATATTATATCATTTTATACATATATGTATATATATATATATGTATGTATGTATTTCTAAAATATAAACACTCTTTTCAGCATAACTAAAATGTACTTGTTATGCCTAAAATCATTCCTTCGTATTATTAAGTATCTTAGCCGTATTCACATTCCCTGATTGTCTCCTAATTATTTGTACTATGTATTTGTTTGTTTGAATCATTATTCAAATAAGGTCTTTATTTGAATTGATTAACATTTTAAAATGTGTTACTCTAAAGTTTCCTCCCTCTTATTCTTTTATTTTTCCTTGCAATTTATTTACTAAGAACACTAACCAGATCCTGTGTCCTGTAGAGTTTCACACAGTCTGGATATTGCATATTGCACTTCCACAGTGTCATTTATTATGTTCCTCTGTCCTTCATATTGCTTATGAATTGGTAGTTAGATCCAGAGGCTTAATCACATTCTAGCTGGTTTTTTGAAGGAGGGAGGGGAATGGGACATTAGGAGAGGAAGGGATGGGACATAATTACTTCACAACTGACACTGTGCACTTCCATTAGGAGGTCCATAATGTCTTGTGATCTCTCTTTTGTGAATGTGTGATTTTGTCAACTGTTGATGATTATCACTGAGATCCATTAATTTGGGGGATTTGCAAAATGGTAATATTTTACCATTCCTTATTTATTTATTAATTGGAATTGTTTTATAAAGAGAAACCTTCCTTTATAAATTATTTGGTCATCCAACTGAATCCAAATCAAGTACTTCAAACAAGGTATGTTCAAAGAAGTCCAAGTTCATCCATGTCCCCTCTATCCTTTCTACTTCTATCCAGAAGTATAGCTCATATAGAAAAGAAAAAATAATAACTGATTGTTTTCTTTTATTTACCTGTTTATAGCATTAAATATCTACATCAAAAAAAATTAAAACAAATGAACTAAACACCCAATTCAAAATGCTGGAAAAAGAACAAGAAAGTAAATTAAAAGCAAGCATAAGGATTAATACAGATAAAATCAGAAATTAATGATATATGAATTAGCAAAGTAATAAGTTACTTTCCTAATAACCTCCAAAAGCAACTAAGAATTTTTTAAGTGTTATGAATTTAGAGATCTAAACAAATATATGTTTCAGTGCATTGCAGTTGTTATTCTTCAATTGTTTTATCTTTGGCCAGTGGGAGATTATTCAAGTTTGTTCCTTAATTCTTTTAATGCAAACTCCATACTCTATAATAGCTTCCTTGCTTCTGGTATGACAAGATGTACCAGATTTATCTTGTACATTTCTACCCTCAACTAGAATTACCTTTCTGCCAAGAACCCTAGTTCCTATTAATGGGGAAATAGTATTTAGCGAATGCAATCTAGGCATGAAGGGTGTTTCAGGCAATTGAGTTTTTGGCCATTTTAGTGGACAAAATATAGAAAACATGTATTTTCTTAAAAAAAGATAAAATATCTCTGAGTTCATATTAATCTTTTCAATTCACATGTATTATATCTATATCTTCTTTTACCACAACATAAAACGGCTCAACATTAATGTCATCTAGTCTATCCCACAAGATACATAATATTTCCGTATAAAAATACCAAACTACGACCAAAAATATGATTATAAAAACAGATTTTAAAAAATATTTTGCTGTTATTTTATCAGGAGGACATATTCCATTAAGTACAAATTGTTGTATTTTAAAACCATGTTGAATAGTTCCTCTGGTGTGTGTATGGTTAAACCACCAACTGGATGCACAATTAGTTTCATTTATATCGTTTCCTTTTTATGCTAAGGGATTTTTAATTGTTTAATTTTATAATTTAATTATGTAGAATATTAACATGATTCCGAAGTCAAATACTTCAAACAAGGAATATTCAAAGGAGTCCACGTTCATCAATGTCACCTATCACCTATTCTCTCTCTCTTCACACCACAGCACAAGTTCTGTTTACTATAAGTGATCCACTAGGCATTAGCATTCCTTTGTTTATGGTTTATTTTCAATTTTTAAATGTAAGCAATACAGTTTCTGTTTCTTAAAAATAATAACATGCCATATACACTTTTCTCCATGTTCCTTTTTTTTCTTTAACAAAATATCCTGGGTATTACTCCATAGTATTCTATTTAGATTTTCATATTCATTCTTACAGTTGCATATGACTCCAATGCGCTGATAGATAGCAGTTCATTCTACCATAGACAATTTGAATTATCTCCAATCTTTTGTTATTCTAGAGGGTGTTGCAATTAACAGCCTTATGCATAAAACTTTCTGTAATTTGTCAATATATCGTAGGGATAGACTCTTAGAAGTGGAATTTTTGTAGGGCCCCAAAGTAAATAAATGTAATTTTGCTAAGCATGGATAAATTTTCCTCCACAGGGGTCCGGACATTTTGTATTTGCACTAAGCATGCAAAAAGAAAGTTGTCAAAATTGTGTGTTTGACAATCAGGTAGGAGAGAAATATCATCTTAGTGTTGCTTTATTTTGCATTTCTCCTAACCTGAATGTCTTTCCAAGTAATCTAGAGATATTTGCATTTCTTTTTCTTTTATCTGTTTGTGGTTTATTTTTCTATAGTTCCACCTCCCCTTATTTTCAGATACTCTTTAAATATTAGGAACATTAACCCTTGTCTTTAAGACAAGTTGCAAATATTGTTCCCAGTTTGTTATTTGTATGTTTACTAACAGTACCTTTTGCCATGCAAAATTTTAATGCAATCAAAAACTTTAACTTCTTTCTTTATTGCTTCTGGATTTTGAATCAGAGTTACCAAACTTTTCTCATTCCCAGGATATATAGAATTTCACCCATGTGCTCTTTCAAAACTTATATGACTTTGTGTTTTTTACATTTAATTTCTGATTCTTTTGGATTTTAGCTTTGTGTAAAGTGTAAGGAATGGATCAAGTGTTATCTTTTTCCACATTGCTATCCCCAACACTACTTACGAAAACTTTTTTCTATTGATTGAGATGTGACTGGCCTTTATGGTATACTAAATTTCCGTATACGATTGGGTCAATTTTCAATTTTATTCCATTAGTCAGCATGTTTATTCATGTGCCATTAACAAACTGCCCTAATTATATAGCCTTTGTAGTATAATTTAATTTTCAGGATGGTTAGCTGTGTCCCCACTATATATATATTCTTTTCTTTAGTATTTTCCTGTCTATTTGTGTTTGTTTTCCTTCCAAATAAACTTTATAATCAACCATATAGCTACAGGAAAAAAAAACTGATTTATTAAACTGGAATTACATTAAACTTAATTATCAATTTAGGGATATCTAACATTTCATTATATTGAGTTTTCCTATCCAAGAATGGAGTATGTCTTTCTATTTGTTCACTCTATTTTTGTGTCTCTCAGAAATATTCTTTAGTTTTGCTAATTTAAGTTTTGAACATTTCTTATAAAGTTTATACAAATAAATTAAATTTCTGTTTTGATATCACAAAATGAGATCTCCATTTTAGATTTTTATTTTTTGTTTCTGTATATTATGCCTATTGATTTTGGTTTGTTAATAATCTCTTATTATACTAAATTTTCTATTGTTTTTGAAACTTTCCATTTTTTTCTTTTAGGATTTACAGATACATAATCATATTATTTCCACATAAGTATAGTTTTACTTTTTCCTTTCCATTCTTATTGAAAGCCTCCACTTGTTTAGTCTCTCAAGTTATTTGTATTGTCTAAGACTTCCAACAATATGTTAAATAGTAGTTGAGAAATGGGCAGTTTTACCTGGTTCCTAACTTTAGAGAATTTTTTTCACTGTTTCTCCATTAAGTAAGATGCTAGAATCCCAGATGCTGACTTTTTGAGAGGGATGGAGAGAGAGAAAGAGAGAGAGAGAGAGAATTAGTTCATGTTGAGTAAATATCCATCAATTATCATTTTATTGAGAATTTATAATATGAATGGATATTGAATGTTGTAAAATGTCTTCTCTGCATATTTGGAGATGATCATATGATTTTTCTCCCTACTCTTCTTAATTTGTTGTATCGATTTAATGGAATTTTTAATAATGAACCACCTGGAAGGAATCAACTATATTGCATTCCTGGAAATAATCCCAGCACTTGGTCATAATACAATTGTGGTTTTTTTTATTTTTTATTTTTAACTGCTGAGTTGTGAGAGTTCTGTATATATTCTACATACTACTAGTGTTGTGTCAGATACATAATTTGCAAATATTTTCTTCCAGATTGTAGTTTGTATTTTTATCCTGCTAACAGAGGATAAAGTAGGGTCTTTCACAGAGCAAAAGTTTTAAATTTTTATGAGGCCTAATTTATCAATTTTTCCTTTTATAGACCATGCTTTTGGTGTCAATCTAAAAACTCTTTGCCTAGCCCTAGAACCCAAAGATATTCTCCTGGTTTTTTTGTTGTTGTTGTTTGTTTGTTTATTTAAAAATGTTTATAGTTTTATACCTTATATTTAAGCCTATGATCCATTTTGAGTTCATTTTCAAAAACTTAGGTCAAAGTTTGTTTTGTTTTATTTTTTTGTCTATGGGTGTACAATTGCTCCAGCACCATTTTTTTAATAGGTTTTCTTTCCTCCATTGAACTGCTTTTACATCTTTGTCAAAAGTCAGGTGTATTTGTGTGGGTCTTTTTCTGCATTCTGTCTTCTATTCAACTGATCTATTTGTCTACCCCTCCACCAATAACACACTGTCTTGAGTACTATAACTGTATAATTAGTCTTTATTTAATAATTTTTATTTTACAATTGACATACTGTAAAATAAATATTATATTATATTAATTTCAGGGGTACAACATAATGGTCAGACATTTATATACTTACAAAATGATCAACCTGATAAATCTAGTACCCATCTAACATCATACACAGTTATTATAATATTAGTGACTATATTTCTTATGCTATACTTTATAGACCGATGGCTACTTTGTAACTACCAATTTGTACCACTTCATCCCTTCCCCTTTTTCACCTGCCTCCTAATCCCCCTCCCAGCAGGCAACCATCAAAATGTCCTCTGTATCTAAGAGTTTGTTTCTGTTTTGTTTGTTTATTTTGTTCTTTAGATTCCACTTGTAAGTGAAAACATATGGCATTTGATTTTCTCTGTCTGACTTACTCTACTCAGCAGAATACCCTCTAGTCCATCCAAGTTATTGCAGATGGCAAGATTTCATTGTTTTTTATGGCTGAGTAATATTCCATTGTGTATATGTACCACCTCTTCTTTATTCATTCCTCCATTGATGAACACTCAGGCTGCCTCCATATCTTGACTATTGTGAATAATGCTGCAATGAACATAAGGATGCACATGTCCCTTTGAAGCAGTGTTTTTGGTTCTTCAGATAAATACCCAGAAGTGAGATTATTGGGTCCTTCTTTATCTGTTGTTATAGACTTTGTTTTAAAGCCTATTTTGTCTAGTACATGTAGTGCTACCCTAGCTTTTATTTTTTAATTAAAATTTATTGGGGTGACAATTATTGGTAAAGTTACACAGGTTTCAGGTATACAATTCTGTAATATATCATCTATATATTACATTGTGTGTTACCCTAGCTATTTTTTTTGGTTTCCATTTTCATGAAATATCTTTTTCCATCCCTTTAAGTCTGTGTGTGACTTTTGATCTGAAGTAAGTCTCCTATAGGCAGCATATATTAAGTGTCTTGTTTTCTTATCCATTCAGCCACCCTATCTTTTGATTGGAGCATTTAATACATTTACATTTAAAGTAGTTATTGATGGATATGTAGTTATTGCCATTTTATTATTCATATATTTGATCGTTTTTTTCTTCTTCTTAAAGAAGTCCTTCTAACATTTCTTGTAATACTGGTATGGTGGTGATGAACATCTTTAGCTTTTTCTTGTCTGGAAAGTTCTATATTTGTCTTTCAATTCTAAGTGATAGCTTTGCTAGGTAGAATAATAATCTTGATTTCAGGTCCTTGTTTTTCATCACTGAACATTTTGTGCCAATCCTTTCTGGCCTGCAAAGCTTTTGTTGAGAAATCAGCTGACGGTCTTATGGGAGCTCTCTTGTAGGTAACTAACTGCTTTTCTCTGGCTGCTTTTAAGATTCTTTCTTTGTCTTTAACCTTTGGCATTTTAATTATGATGTTGCAATTGTTTTTTAAATATGCTGTTGAATTCTGTTTGCTGATATTTTGTTTAAGACTTTTACATTGATATTCATAAGTGAGATTTTGTGTACTTTTTTTTGGTGCAATCATTGTCATCTTTTGGGATTAATGTTGTAGAAGATTCAGAACATGACATTGGAAGATTTCTTACTTTTCTATATTCTATGGCATACTTTAAATGCATTGAAATTGTCAAATCATTAAAGGCTTGATAGAATTTTCTTATGAACCACTGGACCTGGGGCTCTTCTATGAGAGAGCTTCATTACTTTTCTATTTTTTTACTACTGGTTGTTATTCCATTTATACTTTACTGGGGCCAATTATGATAAGTTAAATTTTTTTAATTATCCATTTTTATCAAGATTTTTAAATCTATTTGCATACAGTTGAGCAAAGTAGAATTTTTTAAATTGATTGACTTGGTAGTGTTTTCCTTCTTTTTGATTTCTAATTTTCTGTTTTTACTTCCATCTTTCCTTTTCTTTCTTTCTCCTTTTTTTGTTGATTGCTAGTTAATAGTTTCTCAATTTTAATATTAACAAAATAGCTTGATGTTATTTTAAAATTATTTTTCCATTTTCTAACACAAGTTCTGTTTTTACTTATATTAATTCTTTTTTATGCTTTTTAAATTTTTTACTTTGTTCAATTTTCTAGCTTTTTAAATTGGGTGTTTAAGTCTTTTGTTTTCATTTTTAATTATTATTAAGATATTTAATGCTATAAATTTTCCTCTGATAATAGATTCAGTTATATCCCACAGATTCTGTTTTCCTCATTTCATTACTGTTATTTTTCAACAATTCTGCAATTTTGAGTTCCTCTTTGAACCAAGTGTTTTTTAGTGTCATCTTATTTTTTAAAAAATGGGATTTTATTTGCCATTAGTATACCCTTCTTCCCAACAATGCTGACTTTAAATACTTAGTGATTTAAAAAAATAAATACTGGCAGTTCTTCATAATCATTTAAACTCAGGGTAATGAGGAAAAACACAAAACAAAACAAAATACCACAAAATCAGCCTTAGTGAGAAAAGTCAGAAAACAGATCAATGCTAAGCTTCTTCATCTTTTTTAAGACCTCCATTTCTAGATTCACTTATTGGCAGCTCTTCATCTCTAATTCCCTCAGATGACCTGCTCACATTATAGAGCCATAGTATGGAGGTCTTTGGTTGACCAGATATTTTAATACTGTCAAAGGGATCACTTCACAGACTGTGTAGAGGCATGACCAATGCACTGTACAACTGAAGCTGAAGTAGAATAATACTGTATGTCAACTATAAGAAAATATATATGCATATATATACATAAGTATATATATATAAAGTAGGGAGGTGGAGTATAGCATAAGGAAGATAGTCAATGGTATTGTAAAAGCTATATAAGATGTCAGAGGGGTAGTAGTTTGGGGGAGGGAGGTTATCACTTTGTGAAGGGTGTAAATGTCTAACTATTACATTGTTCTGTACACTTGAAACTAATTTTTTAAAAAATAGTAAACTGTGAAAAATCAAAATAAAATAATAAAGCCTTAGCTATGAAAAAAAAATACTGTCAAAAGACAATATGGCATATGTCATCCCATGCTGAAGTACTGTAGAATATATTTAGTCTCTGAGAAATAAATTTGCACTACAATAAGATCTCCCTCTGAGGTGAGAAAAAAGAGACATTATTTTTTGGAGAGGACAGGGAAAAGGATTTTTATTCATGGTGCTTTACTAATATATATTTTTTCATTTTTTAATATACTTGCAGAGATAATTTAACTTCCAGTTTGTTTTCAGGGTTTTTTTTGGGGGGGGTGCTTTCAGCAATTCCTTTATAAGCAATTTCAAGCAATTCCTTCTAACTTAAAGATGAAAGCTCATACTAACTCTAAACACACATACTAAAACAAATCTACTCATCCCTCCAAACTATAATTTAGAAGCAAAACCTCAGAGTGTGTGTCATTTTCTTCCTACAAACATGGTTCAAAGAAAAGTAAATGTTGGCTTCACTTTTCTGTCTCAGGACCTACTCCTTTTTTTTAAAATCTCAGTTTAAATGGTACCTCATCTAGGGCAGCAGTTGAAATGTGATTACATCTCAGGCTTCCTGGGGCATTTGGTAGTTTACAAGGAGTCAGGGGGCAAACTCAGCAGCATTGCTGAGAACAAAAGCCAGAGGAATGGGACCAGTGCCAGCAGATATAAATCAGCACGCCAGGATGGAGCCAATGCCAGTGTCAGCAGCTGAGGAGAGCTAGAACCCCATGGCATTAGAAGCATAGACCATATTAGAGGACCAGCAGCCAACCTGGAGCTGCAGAGGAGTGAAGAGAGCAAACTCACTTTCTCAGATGAACAAATGGGATCAGATCAAAGAGACGGGTGGGATTATTTTATTCGGCCTAAAGCACCCTTCAGAACCAGAGCCAGGACTTCAGAGCTGGTGCCAATGGCACACTAAAGAGTCCTCAGAGGAGCCATCCTCAGGACTGAATGAGGTGGCAGTTTGAGATACTGCCCTGGAAGACCAGATTGAAATAACCACAGCTGAAAACTGTAAACTGCCAGTGCTACTGCATTGCTAAATGTTAGAAAAAGAACATCCCTAGCAACTGTGAACAAGGAGAAGAATTGCAGGCCCCTGTTCACAGCCTTCAGAGCAAGACAAGATAGGCAAGAGAGGAAATAAGAAGAGGTATCAGTTGATGTGCAATTTTTACATCATTTTATATGAGAAATATCTCAAGTTCAGATCCAATCAAGAGAATGTTTTTCTAAAAAGTGAATTCAGTCTAAGTGAAATACCCTCTAGCTAAGGACAGCTATCTATCTTTACCTCCTTTTTTCCTGATTATCTGAGGAAATACATTATAAAACATAAAGGAGATTAAAAATTTTATTTAAAGTTGATTCCTGTGATTGTGGTGTGCTTTGTTCTTTCTAAGAGCAATAATTTTAGTAAATATAATATAGTTGGAAAAGAAAAACATGGAAATTTATACCAAAGAAGATAGCTGACAATGTGGTGTCAACATGTCAATTCATTTGATGCTGCCCTATACTCTAGATGCTCTTTCCATTTAAATAGGTTTAGATGCATGTTATTTTACCTCTTATAAGTACTGCCTTGAACTTGTCAAAGGTCATTGCTGCCAATTCAACACCAACAGGAGTCTCCACTTTGGGGTGTGGTGAGAGAAGAGTTTTTATTCAGTGCAAAGAGCTCAGCTGTGGAACGGCAGGACTGTGTGACAGCTCAACAGCGATACAGCTAAATCATGGTACAGCATAGCTGTGGAACACCATGGCTGTGAGGCAGCCCAGGGAGGCAGCCTGGTCAAGGGTGCCTCAGAGAGCTATATCTTCAGTGTAACAGTTCCAGCCAGGGAAACACAGCCTTCAATAGAAACTGAAATTGTGCTCCCCGGTCAGAAGGGAGCTGACATTTTTAGAGACAGGTCCTCACCTCTGGTCCCTGATTGGTCCATTCTCATACAAATGTGGACTCCAAATTCTCATAGTTTAATTGGTTCAAAAAGAATTGTCCTGATTGGTCAGAATGGAGCCACTCTAATTGGTCACTGAAGAGTATAATGAAGATATAGATGTGCAGCTCTGATTCCATGGGGAAAGTCTCAGTCCTATTGGTTGAAATATGATTCCAGGAATTCCTCTATAAGGATTGATTTGGAAGGCAAGAACTAGTTCAGGCAGGCTGTTCAGTGCAGGAGGCAGGCAATTCAGTTCAGGCATCTCCCTAAAGCACAGCTTTCATGAGAGGGCCCTATTTAGCAAAGGCTGCTAACCTCTGTTTTTAAATTTGTGCCCAATCAGACACAAGGAGCCCTTCTTTATGCGTACATTCATTGTCAAGGTCAACAAACTGAACAATACAAAAACTTACCACATTAAAGATATCATGTCATTTGCTTCAAACCTACCTTTACCATTCTAATATTATGCCACTCTGTAAAATCTGAGAATAAAGGTAAAATATCTCATTTGCCTCTCGTATTGAAACTAAGAAAGATAAAGTTGGTATTTTTTCTAGTGCCCCTCAAATGCCATTATCACATGACACTCTTATTCAAAAACCTATAATGGCTTTAAAGTTTGTGATAATATATCTTAATCAAACCTCTATTTGTGCATTTTTATTATTTTATTGATATATAATATATTTTATATATATAAGATATATTATACATAAGATATACAATTTACATTATATATCTTATCATGTATATTATATCTTATATATTATATATAATATAAGATATCATATAAGATATATTATTTTATTATATATAAGATATATAATGTATACAATATATCTTATATGATATCTTATATTATATATCTTATAATATATATAATATATGATATATGATATATATATGTGTATATATATATATATTAGGGACAGACACTCTTTTAAATTCTTTATAAGCATCAAACTCATTATATCAACACTATGAAATAGGTACTGTTATCATCAACTTCATTTTACATATGGAGGAACTGAGGAATAGAGAGTCTTCCAAAGTCACACAGCTATCAAATAGGGAACCCAAGCAGTTTGATTCTAGAGATTCTACAGCGGTTCATCCAATTTGGATTTTGCCTATTGCATCCCCAGTGTTTTTCTTTCCTAGTTAATAAAAGGACCTAGTACAGTTTCACACATTTTATTGTTGTCTAGTGTTCAAATTTGACATTGATTTTGGACCTCAGTTAGTCATCATCATCATTATTGTTATTGTTTTATCATCACCCTCATAATACCACCATCAATATCATTATAGTCGATGCTTATTTAGGTTTATCCATATGACTGCCAGTGTCTTTGCTTTCTATTGCTATTTGCTTCTCAATTCTTTATCCTAGGATTAGATACCTTTTTTGTGTGAAATATAAACTGTACATGTTCTTTCAGCAAGATTCTGAGGGCAGTATATTCCTTTGGTGTTTGCCTTTCAATTTTTATATCTCTTGACTCTGAATAACATTTTTTCTGGGTATGGAAATCCAAATTAAGAACATTTTTTTCTCACTACTTTTTAAAAATAGCATTCCATTATGTTTGGGTTTCTATTGCTATTGTTGAGATGACCACTCCCTCTCTGCCATTAATGTGTAGGTAATATATATTTACTCTTTAATTGCTTTTAAGATTTTCTTTAGTGACACAGAAATGTCAGATTCAACTTTTCCCTGTTTTATCTGTCGTTTAGCTCCTTATAAGTGTTCTGTTCTTGTTAATAGTTAAATAATGGAACAGGAATATAATAAGCATGTAATAAATATTTGGCAACTTTCTATTGATTTTCTATTCTATTAATTCTATCATTTTAGATATAGAATTATATGTCATATAAATATGACATTATAGCAAATATCTTGAAGACAAGAACCTCATTTTTCACTTTTTTTATATTATCTAAAACAAAGCTCTGCCCCCAGCAAAAGTGTTCAATTAATGATTTTGGATTTTCCCTTACTTGCTGTTTGACCTAATTTTTTCAGATTCAATTATAATTTATATTGAATAAATGTCTCTACACTGTCTTCTTTCCCTTCCTCTCATTCCTAAGACAAGGAATTGAAACCAATTCTAAAATGATCGCAAAATCCTAGGGCTCATATTTATAGTTGGGGCTTACATAGAAACTGCTTCTGCTCTCTAGATTTCAATTATATTGTGTATAATCAATTAGATAGTAATATTTAGTTTCAAACTACCTTGAATTCATCTAAAACGCCAGGTTGAAAAGGTAAAGTTTTATAGAAACATTTTTTCACTCCAAGCAATTCTAAAGTACATCTTGGATCTCTTCTATAAAAGTAAATTCTAAAAAAGATGGAAATATTTTAAGTGAAAAATTTTTATACCCATTGAAGCACAAGATAATACCAATGTTTTTCTGATGCGTGAGATTAAAATTTAGGGAGAGCTATTGCATTATGATCTTAATGAGATACGAATTTGAAGATCAATCATCCCACTAAAGCACTATGGAAATAATCCAGCTAGACAAATTTAGGGAGGGCCTAATGATTTATCAGACATTATATGTACAGCAAGACAATTCATTCTGTGTTATTTTGTTTTTGACTTTTTAAGATATTTTCTGAACATTGGTATGGTTTTCTTCAAGAATCAGATAAATGCAATAAAAATGACATAAGGATTAGTTAGATATTTTTCCTAAAGTATTTTTTA
This sequence comes from Rhinolophus ferrumequinum, assembly GCF_004115265.2. Classification (NCBI taxonomy): domain Eukaryota; kingdom Metazoa; phylum Chordata; class Mammalia; order Chiroptera; family Rhinolophidae; genus Rhinolophus; species Rhinolophus ferrumequinum. Next base: position 56,985,877 of record NC_046288.1, read on the forward strand.
ACATGAACTCAATCAGAATTATACTGAACATAAGTAACACATTTTTATTAGGCACAGTATGGTCTAACTCTTCTTGATTACAAAGGTTAAAAGGCTTCAGTTGCATTCCTTTTAAGTGAGAAAGAAAGAAAATTAAAGGAATTCTTTATGAGACCATTTTTGAAAAAAAAATATCTAATATAGAACAAAGAGAAAATAAATCTCAGGAGCAATATGGCACCCTGATAATTTTAAGATTGAGGGAAATATGCTGAATTATCTAAAAATATTCTAATATAGAAAGAATGAGCTAACTGAGAGATAGCATATTTTTTTAAAGGGGGCGGGAAACATCTTCCAAGAGAACCTCTAGCAGTTCTCATAAGATAGCACTCTACTCTCAGACCTGAAAAGAATCTTCAGAGATCATTTAATTTCGCCATCCCAACTTGTGGCTAGACCCATAGGGAGCTGTGAAATTGCTACAACAGATACACCAAGCCACGTAGAAACCTAGAATTTCTTTAGACAAAATCAATATATCTCACATATATTTGTGTGATTATTTCTGGTGCATTGACATGCAATTGTTACTGATAAGATATAAATAAAGCATTTCTGAGTCCATAGAAATTATGTCATATTTTTTTTCTCAATCAATTGACATCAAACGTATAATTTCCTAATTCAGGGGAAGTTTGAAACCTTAAAAGAGGTCAGTGATGAATCTATTTTTCTCCACCTTCTCCACTTCTTTCAAGCATGTTTATATCCAACAATGTAAGCTCCATGAAGGTGGAAATTTATGTTTATCTTTGTTTACTGCTGTATTCCTAGAATACTGACTGACATATAGTAAGTTCTCAAAAATGTCTGATGAATGAATGTTGATGAAATGTTTTAATCACCCAGCACCAGATATTTAAAAGCTTTAAATAATCAGCATTAAAAACCAAGTTACACAGAGGCTGTTGAAGACAGCCCTGTTGTCTTCCTTTTTTGCAATAAGCTATAATAAATTATTGTGTGTGTTTTTAGAGAATAGCTGTTCAGAGTCTTCATAATTTATTGCCTTTTTCATGCTGAGATAAAGACTTATTATGAAACACACTCACTTTTTGGTGCTTTGGAGCCTGTCGGCTCCTGGGTGCCAATTACACTCTGGCAGAAACCTGAAGGTCTCCATGGAGCAGCTGGTGTCAGCATCACATAAAATATGCTCCTGAAATGGATCATTCTGCTGCTCAGGGAACATAGAGGAGGCTTAGCTGAAATAAAGAAAGGACAAAGCTATGACATCCAAAAATAAAATCAAAGGGGATCAAGTTAGAGTTATTTTTATATTCTGATACTGGGCTCAGTAGTCTAAACACCTCACAGCTGTTCAAAATTTGAGAAGAAGAAATCAACTATATCACTAACTTTCCTTGCGTAGAGAGTGCTTAGGCCAGGCATATCTGTCTTCCGTCTACCACTAAGAACCCTGCTACAATAACTCTGTCTCAGGTCTCCTCTTTAGTTTAAAGTTGTGGTTAAGAAAGATAAATCGATGTCAGGTCATGTGGACCCCAGCCATGCAACTTCTTGGCTCTGCAACTTTGGGCAAGCTATTTGATCTCTTCGCCCCTGGTCATCCATTCACACAATGGGAAAAACAATTGGTCTTACCTTCTGGAGTTGTGGTAAGGATTCAATGAAATAATCCATGTGAGGCAGTCAGCCTTGCTTCTGGCTTATAAATTCTCAATAAGCATTAACAACTACTATCATTACTATAAGAACATAAATCTGGGCCCATGGTCATTACTTCTGAAGCTTCTTTCTAACTCCAGTTAGACCCAAACGGATGGGGATGGAGGAAGTACTTAAACTTCCTGGGTGACAGACACTTCCTGTTTTCCTCTCCCAGTGTCCACATCTCACTATTATACAACGTTGATTCATACTCTCAGACTTGATATTTTTTTCCATATTTCCTAGCTCTTCTTCAGTGATAGTCAGACTTAGATCTGATGGTTTCATTCTGAAACCATCACTCATAACATCCATGAGGTATTGTTTCTTCTGGTCTCAGACTAGCCAGAGTGGGGAGGGTATCAACACCTTGCTTTGTACCATGGTCCCCTTCTCAGTCTAATAATGCTCAGTCCAAGCCTCAGCCTAAATCCTGAACCTTTCTGACCCTAGAGAATCAACACTAATATATCGTGCCCATTTTGTAACACCCTTTATTCCCTCCGTGTCCTACCACCTATTCATCTTGCTTCCCCTCGTTTCACCATACCATTTCTTTCTGCAATGCTTTTCTCCCTCCCTATAGTGTTCTTATATCTTTTCTAGCATCATTCTTTAATACTCTCGTAAAAATAATACTGAAATATCATCTATAAAAACCATTGGACAGTAACTTTTAATGTGTCACTCCAGATGTACCACAGAGAGTCCAGGAATGCCCTAAAAGTATATGCAAAAAATAGTACATTTGATTGTATGTGCGTGTGTGTGTGTGTGTGTGTGTGTGTGAGAGAGAGAGAGAGAGAGAGAGAGAGAGAGAGAGAGAGAGAGAGAGACAGAGAGAGAGAAAGGGAGAGAAATAGAGAGACAAAGAAAGACAGAGACAAAGAGAGAAGTGTGTTTGTGCACTTGTTTTCCTAAGGGAGAGCACACTGTTTTCATCAGATTCTCAAATATAAAAATGCAAAGGGGATCAAATATATGGTAAAGGAAAGAGAATTGACTCTGGGTGGTGAATATATAATGTGATATATATAGATGATGTATTACAGAATTGTACACCTGAAATCTATGTAATTTTACTAACAATTGTCACCCCAAGAAACTTAAAAAATATAATAAAAAAATAAAATCCAAAAAAAAAAAATGTTAAAAGCTGCTCTGAAGTTAATCTGAAAACTATATAATTCTTAACATGTATTAATCATTATATATTAAGAGGTTAAAAACATGAAGATGATGAACTCTCAACAAATATCTATTGTGCTAAATGTTAAAGAAATAAATGTATCTAAGTCTTTGCCCTCAACACGTTAACAGTCTACCTACAAAGAATAAATTAATTTAAAAATAATAATGTAGTATTTTACTTGTTTTTTTTTTTTGGTTGTGCTTTATGTTAATAAACACGCTTTCTGTATAGTAAGAAAAAAGCTGGGTGAGATTAAAGGATGAGCTACAACAATGTTGAAATAGTCAGACATGACATAACAAAGGAATAGGAAATAAGGTAGTCTTAAGAACAAGATATTTTGGGGAAAATATGAGTCTGGGGTTAGAAAAATTGCATTTGAAATTATCACTAAATAGTCAGATAAAGAAGTAGAGAGTTAGGGAACTGGAACTGATGCAAACTTATTGAAGTTGACACAGAAGACTGGCAACCCCAATATGAATAGTACAGAGCCGTATTTTAAGGAATTAGGAATGCATGGGTGGTCAGGATGTAGAGCCTGAATGGTACAAGAGAGAACAGAACAGGTCAAAGGAAAATTTCCTTTAGTACACAAGACCTGAGCACATTTGTTCAGAGAGCATGAGTTACCAGCCGTCACTCATTTCTTTTTGTTGTTGTGGGAATATTAGCCTTAACAGTAGCATTGTGGTCCTTGTTCATTTGATTATAAAAGGAAGGGTTTATACATTTCTAAGTTGTAATTGTTTTAGGAGGCTGTAGAGACTAAGGCTCAGGGTCCAAGTATAATGAATAAATGGGAGAAACTAATGGCAGAACACAAGTCATTCATTAATTGCAAAGAGAAAAAATTGTTTTGAAAAAACACTAATAACTGCAATCCTGGTGAACACAGAAGCAATCCATAATAAAAAGTCATTTGTCAGTATGGCTCCCTAAATGTAAGGTGTACAGAGTGCAGAAAATTATGCAATTACTAAAAGAACAAGTGGGTTATAATCACTCAGTTTATTAGGGACACTTATTTTTTGGAGATCAAAAGTTAAAGAATAGTCCAAAAGTTGGTTAGTGAGATAAAACTTTAGTGACAGTGGGGAAAAAAAATCTGTTAACTGCTGGCTTAGTTTTATTAGAAGCAGGCCAACATACTGGATATTCTACTATTTCTGCTTATGACTAGAGCTCTCGGAAGAGCTGTTGGAATCTGCCACTGTTTTTGTGTGTAGCTTTCTTTTTATAGGCTTTGAAGTTTCTTCCAATTCCTAAATTTATTAGGAGAGTACATAGATTCCAAGAAAGACCTACTTTGACTTTAATGACTATAGTTTTTATTTATTAAAGCAATAAAAAATAGTATTGTGACATTTTCATATCAGTAAATATCTTCTGTTTGTGCTCAACCAGTAAACCTGAAAAAAATATATTTTCTTGGATCTGTGTGGAATATACTTCACCTGAAGCAGTGCCTAAATATTAGTTTTGAGGTATTCAGGCATATGGTATTAGATGGAATGAGAATATGGTACAAGTAACTGGTAGTGGAGAAGTTATTCTGGCCAAAGTCCTGATAGAAAACTGCTAGGTGATTTATTAAAGCTGATTAAAAAATTTCAGACAACTATGAAAACATGTAGGTGGAAAATAGAAGGGAATAGCAAACCAGATAGGTAAGTAGATAGGTAGGTAGGTAGATAGATAGATAGATAGATAGATAGATAGATAGATAGATAGATAGATATAGAGATGGTGAGATAGCCTAAAGTTCCCTATCCCTATAATGTTGCTGCATATCTTTGATAATTGAAAAATACATGGTTTTAAGAAAAGCAACTTGAGGACAAACCTTGGATAGCTTCCACTGGCCTAAATGAATGAGACCTCCATTTATTTGACCTATGTAGTTGAAAAATTAAATCAAGGCTTGTTTTTTGAATATCAGAATATCTTTGGATAGTTGAGCCCTTACTCTATTCTTTAAACAATTAAGGGGAAATTTTTGAGTAATAACATTATGTAAATAACTCCTATAGGTAACTCAAAGCATACAGGCTTATAAAGTGAATAAAGGAATAAACTAATATTTGTGCTTCCACTGCCTGTTGCCTAAGGCTCATAGAGGGCATTGTGAAAATAGAGTATGCCTAGAATAGTGTCAGAACACTTTATGACAACTAGTGAGGGAAACATAGAGATCAAGCCAAATAATTCTAAGAACAGTACCTCTGGGCTGGAATGTGGATACTTATTAGCTGTTCCTGGCAAGCTTTCATGGCCATGACTTTATGGTACCCACTGGGGAGGAATGTGAAATGTCCAAAACTGTTCCCATAATAATCTGTGCCCAGAACGCAGCTATTTTTAAAGAAAGGACATTTCCAACTCTACTCTATATTCCATGAGACACACAGATTCCCAAATTGGAATCATGAAAGGGTGAATTCAGCCCCTAAGGCCAGATGGAATTGTGCCTTCCCTGAGCTCAGCACAAACCAATCAATAAAGAAAAGACTACAGCAAGCTAAATGATATTGACTTTGCCACCAAAAAAAAAAAAAAAAAAAAAAATCCTAAGGCACATATCAGCTTTATCTAAAATGGTAAGTTGCAAAATAACTCTCTCTGAAGATGCCTAACTTGACAAGGGGATGGCGTTTTAGGAATGGATGTGTGGTGTCAGAAATCAAGGATCCCACATAAAGTAATGGAATAGCTTAGAGACAAATAAACAGGGAGAAGAGGACCAAGGGGTGATCGATTGTTTCTGTCTGAGATCTGTTCAGTTGTACTTTGATGGAGTTTGAGGTCCCCTGGTTTCAAAGCCCAATGACAACATTCTGTCCTTGAGTGGCATCCTGATGCTCGGTGGGCAGGCAGTCTGCATTCCTGTCTGACAATCAGCTGGAAGATTCAGACAATCTGTTTAGGCTAAAGCCCGGAATGGCTGATACTTCTTTGATTTGCTTTGCCAAAATGACTGCAGAGAATGGCAGCACATTGTGATTAGAAATAGTGCTTGGAACATTTCTAATTTAAAAACATTGAAGAATGGAAACCAGAAGGGGAAAAGTCTTTTGAGAATTCTATATCCAGAGTGTAAGGGTATCATGAGACTTTTTTTTACCAATTAAGTAAACAAAAACTGAGCTAGAGTGCATAGAGTTGTTGATTATCTGTGTTAGTGGAGCTATATCTATATCTAGCAATTAATTAATTGATCAATTGATAGATATAGTTATGTAGTGTCAGAAAATAATTTTTTATAGTGGTTAGACATTTATGTAATTTACAAAGTGATTCCCCCTGATAAGTCTAGTACCCCCGGCACCATACATAGTTATTATAATATTACTAACTATATTCCCTATGCTGTACTTTACATCCCCATGACTATTTTGTAACTACCAACTTGTACTTCTTAATCCCTTCACCAACACCCCTCCCATCTGGCAATCATCAGTTTCTACTCTGTATCTATGAGTTTGTTTCTGTTTTTTTGTATGTTTTTCTTTAGATTCCACATATAAGTGACATAATATAGTATTTGTCTTTCTCTGTCTGACTTATTTCACTTAGAACAATACCCTCTAGGCCATCCATGTTGTCACAAATGGCAAGATTCCATTCTTTTTTATGGCCAAGTAATATTCCATTGCATATATGTACAACTTCCTCTTTATCCAATCATTTATTGATAGGCACTTAGGTGACTTCTACATTTTGGCTATTGCAATGAACACAGGGGTGCAAATATATTTTCAAATTAGTGTTTTGAATTTCTTTGGATCAACATCCAGAAGTGAAATTGCTGAGTTATAAGGTAGTGCTATTTTTAATTTTTTGAGAAAACTCCATACTGTTTTCCATAGTAGCTGCATCAATTTACAATCCCACCAATGGAACATGAGGGTTCCCTTTTCTCCACATCCTCACCAACACTTGCTGTTTGTTGATTTATTGATGATAGCCCTTCTGGGAGGTGTGAGGTGATCTCTCATTGTGCTTTTAATTTGCATTTTTCTGATGATTAGTGACATTGAGCATCTTTCCATATGTCTGCTGGCCATCTCTATGTCCTCTTTGGAGAAATGTCTTTTCAGGTCCTCTGCCCATTTTTTAATTGGGTTGTTTGGTTTTTTTAATGTTAAGTTGTATGAATTCTTTATATATTTTGAATAGTAACCCTTTATCAGATGTATCATTGGCAAATATCTTCTCCCATTCAGTAGGATGTCTTTTCATTTGCTGATGGTCTCCTTTGCTATGCAAAACCTTTTTTAGTTTGATGTAGTCCCATTTGTTTATATTTACTTTTGCTTCCCTTGTCTGAGGAGATATATCAAAAAAAATATTACTAACAGCAATGTCAGAGAATTTACTGCCTATGTTTTCTTCTAGGAGTTTTATGGTTTTGGGTCTTACATTTAAATCTTTAATCCATTTTAAGTTTATTCTTGTCTATGGTACCAGAAAATGGTCTAGTTTCATTTTTTGCATGTATCTGTCCAGTTTTCCCAACACCATTTAATGAAAAGATTTTTTCACTCCATTGTACATTCTTGCCTCCTTTGTCATAGATTAATTGACCATATATGTGTAGGTTTATTTCTGGGCTCTTTATTCTATTCCACTGATATATGGTATGTGTCTATTGTTACGCCAGTACCATGCTGTTTTGATTTTTTGATTCCTTGTAGCATAGTTTGGTATCAAGTAGCATAATACCTCCAGCTTTGTTCTCCTTTCTCAACATTGCTTTGGTTCTTCAAAGTCTTTTGTGGTTCTATATAAATTTTAGGATTATTTGTTCTAGTTCTGTGAAAAAATGCCATTGGTGTTTTAATAGGGATTGCACTGAATCTATAGATTGTTTTAGGTAGTATGCACATTTTAATGATGTTAATTCCTTCCATCCATGAGCATGGTATTAATTTATATCTGTTCCATTAATTTGTATCTTCTATTTCTTTCTTCAATGTCTTATAATTCTCTGAGTACAGGTCTTTTACCTCCTTGGTTAAATTTACTACTAAGTATTTTTTTATGCAACTGTAAATGAGATTGTTTTCTTAATTTCTCTTTCTGATGGTTCGTTCTCAGTGTATAAAATGCACCTGATTTCTAAATATTAACTTTATGTTCTGCTTCTTTACTGAATTCATTTATCAATTCTAATAGTTTTTTGCTGGTATCCTTAGGGTTCTCTCTATATGGCCTTTAATATGTTGAGGTATGTTCCCTCTATTCCCACTTTGCGAAGAGATTTTATCATAAAATGATTCTGGATTTTATCAAACACTTTTTCTGCTTCTATTGATATGGTCATATGATTTTTATTATTCTTTTTTTTTAATGTGGTGTATCATGTTAATTGATTTGTTGATATTGAATGAAACTTGCATCCCAGGAATAAATCCCACTTGATCATGGTGTACGATCTTCTTAATGTGTTGCTAAATTTGGTTTGCTAATATTTTGTTGAGGATTTTTGCATCTACTTGCATGTTCATCAGGGATATTAACCTATAATTTTCTTTCTTTCTTTTTTTTTTTTTTTTTTTTGGTAATGTCTTTGTCTGGTTTTAGAGTCAGGGTAATGGTGGCTTTGTAAAATGAGTTTGGGAGCCTTCCCTCCCTTTGAAATTTTTGGAATAGTTTGAAAAGAGCAGGTGCTAATCCTTCTTTGAATGTTTGGTAAAATTCATCTTCAAGCCATTGAATTCAGGACTTTGTTGGGAGTTTTTTATTATTACTGATTTGATTTCCTTAGTAGTAATCAGTTTGTTCAGATTTTCCGTTTCTTCTTGATTCAGTCTTGGAAGATTGTATGTTTCTAGAAATTTAGATTATATATTTCTAGGAATTTATCCATTTCTTCCAGATTGTCCAGTTTGTTGGCATATAATTGTACATAGTATTTTTTTATAATCCTTTGTATGTCTGTAGCATCAGTTGTCACTTCTCTTTCATTTCTGATTTTATTTATTTGGGGCCTTTCTTTTTTTCTCAATGAGTCTGGTTAAAGGTTTATCTATTTTGTTTATCTTTTCAAAGAACCAGCTCTTGGTTTCATTGATCTTTTGTATTGTTTTTATTTTTATGGACTCTATTTTGTTTATTTCCACTCTGATCTTTATTTCCTTTCTATTCACTGTGGACTTTGTTTGTTGTTCTTTTTCTAGTTTCTTTAAGTGTACGGTTAGATTGTTTATTTATGATTTTTGTTTGCTTGTTTCTTGTTTCTTAGGACTGTTTATGCTGTGTCCCATAAATTTTGGGTCATTGTGTTGTCATTTTCATTTGTCTCAAGGTATCCTTTGATTTCTTCCTTGATCACATTGTTAATCCATTCATTGTTTAGTAGCATGTAATTTAGCCTCCATGTGTTCGTGTGCTTTTCTGTTTTGTTTTGGTTTTTCCTTGTAATTGATTTCTAGTTTCATACTATTGTGGTTGGAGAAGACACTTGATATAATTTCAGTCTTTTTAAATTTATTGAGACATGTTTTGTGGCCTGACATATGGTCTATCTTGGAAAATGTTCCATGTGCACTTGAAAAGAATACATATTCTCCTGATTTGGGGTGAAATGTTCTAAAAATATCAATTAAATCCATCTGGTCTAATGTGCCACTTAAGGCCACTGTTTCCTTGTTGATTTTCTGTCTGGAGATCTGTCCATTGGTGTCAATGGGGTGTTAAAGTCCCCTACTATGTCTGTATTACTGTCGATCTCTCCCTTTATGTCCATCAATATTTGTTTAATGTATTTAGATGTTCCTACATTGGGTGTATAAATGTTTACAAGGATTAAATCTCTAGTTGGATCGATCTTGTTATCTTTACAAAAAAGTTCTTCTTTGTCTCTCGTTATAGTCTTTGTTTGAATGACTATTTTGTCTGATATGCTACCTCAGCTTTTCTTTTTGTTTCCATTTGTATGAAATATCTTTTTCCATTCCTCTACTTTTAGTCTGTGTGTATCTTTCAATCTGAAGTGGGTTTCTTGTAGGCAATATATGTATAGGTCTTGTTTTCGTATCCATTCAACTGCCCTATGTCTTTTGATTGGAGCATTTAATCCATTTACATTTAAAGTAAATATTTATAGGTACACAGGTATTGCCATTTTATTATTCATATTTATGTTCTTTTCCCTCCCTTCTTCTTAAAGAAATTCCTTTAACATTTTTTGTAATACTGGTTTGGTGGTGATGAATTCCTTTAGCTTTTTTAAAAGTCTTAAGATTTTTAAAAGTCTTATCTTTTTTCTGTTATCTAGTATGTCTAATGTAATTATTGGCACAGAGTAGACACTTAGAATTTACTTGATAAGTACATGAAAGAATGAACTTTTTGAATTCTACCTCATCTTTATAGGAAGTTAAAGGTCTTATTTTCATCTCCAGTCCTTTCATTTTCCTCTTCCCAAATTCCCTAGGAAATGTGTAAATAAATAAATAAATAAATAAATAAATAAATAAATAAAATTGTGAAAATTAAAAGTTTCCAGATGGAAAAACAAGATAAGCAAAGTAAACATGTAATTCCACAATAAAAATTTTAATTTTTAAACTTCAGTGGTGTTATCATTCTATTAAAATTAAGAAAATGGTGCCTACTGTACAAGAAAGAAAAATAATATTCCGAAAAATTTATGCATCCCATAAAAAGAAAATATATGCATAGCATAAAATATTAGCTTAAGATCTGAAATGATTTATAAACTTGGCTCTTCTATTAACCTAGTGGAATACTATGTGTATGTATGTGTGCGTGTGACTGTGTGTACGTGTGTTTCCTTGATTTTTTATTGGCAAATGTTTTGATTGTGCAACTGTTTTCTGCACCATGGTCTCTACTATCTGAATATCAATTATCATTTACATAACTTTAAGTTATTTTGGTCAGTTCTCAGTTCAATTTCTAGTTGAAAATTAGAGGCTTTTTGTTAGTATTTTTTTCCAACAGCAAATAATATTGAATTTTCCAGGAAGTATTCCATTCAATAGGATCACTGTTATTAGCATCTGTAAGGAACTTTTGATATCATATGGTATTAAGAAGTTTTATTTTCACATATATCTTCCTAATAGCACCCTGGTTTTACTTTGAGAGACTATCTTTTCCAGTCTGTGAGCAGATAAGGTGAGAAGATAATCTTGATCATGCCCCACTTTCCATCCAGACTAATTTTCCCAGTTTTTTCCTCTTAAAACCTGGTACAATCAAGAAGAATGAAGGTGTTTAAAATTTGATTCATGGAATTCTCTCTCAAGATGTTTAATTTTGAGTAGAAGAACTGAAAAGCAGAATAAATAATGTATTTTCTCTTTTTACTATGTTATTTCTCCACCCACCACTTGACTCAACATCACCTCTTCTGTTCAAAATTTTTTTCTTGTGTGCTTCAGGGGCAGAGAGCTGAGATAGTCATACCTCTCATCTCAAAGGACATTATCACCATTGGCTCATGCAAAATTTCTCTCTTATTCATTTATTTATTTGTGCAATTATCTCTTCATTTTTATCATACAACTTTCTCCTTTCCTCTTCTTCCCATAAGTAACCATTCTAATGTGTATATGCATGCTTTTCTGCTTATATTAATATTCATAAAATGTATTGATGGTGTATGTTTTTAATTTATATAAGTGGAATTATTATATACATATATAATGTATATATGAATAAATTTTACATTGTTTTTACTCAGATTTATTTTTAAGATCTTCCCATGTATCTATGTGAACATCTTAGCTGATGCTTCTACTATGTATACATCTACTACATTTTATCCATCAACTCTCTTAGAGATAAACATCCAAGTTGTCTTCATCTTCCTGCTTCCATATTAATATTGAAATTACCATTCTATGGATCTGAATTCTTTAGAATACATAATGAGTCATAGGGTATGCATAATTTAATTTGACAAAGCCATAACATATCAACAAAATTGAGAGCTTGCTCTGTGCCAGGAAGTTCCAAATGGTACGAACAGAAATAAAATAAAATCTCTGTCCTCATGAAGCTTACATTCTGAGAAGACAGACAATAAACAAATATATAATAACACACACAAATGGAGATGATGGACTGGAAGTAGTATATACACGTATACACAAAGTCCAGCATTCATTCTAGAAATAGGGACTGAAAACATTTGAGATCCTGCCATGAAACTATATAAAGTCACTTAGAAAGTATATATAGATGAAAACGTGGTCTGGGGATGGAGCTCTTAGGCACTTTAACACTTACAGATTAAAAATACTGAAGAAGTCAACAAAGGGAGGCAAAAATGAATTGCAGGTAAGATAGGAGGAGAACAAAGCAGTGGTGTCCCATAGCCAATATTTAAAATAAATAAATAAATGAATAAATAAAAAAATAAATAAATAACAGAGAACATTGTCATGTTACTGATTGGTCAAATGGGATAAGGATTGAGATTAATTTTGAATTTAAAAATTTGGAGGTTATTGGTGATGTTGATAATATCTCACTGACTATAGTTATACTCCAGTGGAATGGGTTTATTAGAGAATTAAGGAGAACTTGGAGACAGCCTTCTTTTGAACATAATTTTAAGGATGCTTGCTTTGCTGTAAAGTGGAGAAGAGAAATGGGTAATGGCTGGAGGAGGATAAGTGATAAAAAGAGAATTTTTATAAGTTGGAAAATATTACAACATGCTTTTAACATTCTCTGGATGTCAAGGCAAGCCAGTGGAGAGTTTAAAATTTTTGATGCAGGAAAGAGAATTCTTGAAATGTTACTCTTATGTAGGTGATAAGGAATGCGACCTAGAACACAAGTGAAAAAGATGGACAATCCATCCATAGTAACAGGATGGAACAAAAAATTTATGGGCATAGATGTAGAGGGCTAGTAGGTTTGAGGGAGTGGGGTAGATATAGTGGTAGAAGAATGTAGAATGTCTTTTTTTTCTATTTACTTCATCAGTTGGCCTTTATCTAATGATCCAGCCTCCTACGCCTCCACTCTGTCTTTATCCACTTTCAACAAGCACTTTATTTTTCAGAATATAAACTGCCTGCACAGTATATTTTTCAAGTTCCTATGCCTTTAATTTTTCTGCTTATATTGTCCTCCTCAATTTGTCAGCTAGTAAATATGCACTTATTTTTAAGTACAATTCTTAAAACTTAACTTAAACTTCCCTGATTCACCCCGTAGCTTTGTTGCTTTAAAAACAAAAAAAATCTTGATGCATGACTCTCCACTAGGCTGTAACTATGAAAGTACCTGTCATATTGAACTCAGTCATTTTTTGACTCCAAGTACTTGTCCAATACCTGCTATGGGTCAGGCACTGGACTGTCCTAGGTTTTGGAATACAGCCGTGCACCAGAGACCCTGCTTTAAGGAGCTTACACACTAGTGGCTTTCATGGAAATCAAGCATTTAATGAAGTACTATCCCCCTGTGGTGATGTGCCAACTTTAGAATTAACATTTGCTCATAGTCAGTTTCATTTTAGCCTCTAAGGCCAAGATATAACATAACATTAAAAATCAGGTTTTTCTTTCCTTCTTTTCTTTCTTTCTTTTCTTTCTTTCTTTTTTTTTCTTTTCTCTCTCTCTCTCTCTCTCTCTCTCTCTCTCTCTCTCTCTCTCTCTCTTTTGCTAGATAACCTAACCATACAACAAGTTTTGTAATTGTGTGCCACGAAGAATTATGACTTTTGGAAATGTGGATTTGAGCCTGAAAAAGCACCATGTTTTGAGTTTTGTCTACCTCAGGTTGCTCTGCATTCTAAACCTGCCATTAAATTGACAGTAGAAATTGGGGAAGATTACCTACTTCTTAAGACTAGCTGAAAATAGAAACGTCTGGGTACTGGCTGCCCCACGATGGTTTTTGTTTGCAGCGAACTGGACTTAATGAAATCAGCCTATTCGTTTTAACTAGATTTGTTATCCTTTCCAACACTGAGTTGTTATTCACTGGTAGCCATTAATATTTGTAAGGTAATTGTCAAATCTGAAAACTTGTATACGGTATTTCCCCTGCTCTGAAAACAAACAATCTACTATTTTGCTATCAACAGGATTATTTAAACAGATATAATTCTACCAAAACAGTGACCTGTAATAACTCAGAAGAAAAATCTTACACCATCCTGTTCTAAATTACTGGAATCACTAACTCCAAATATCATTTTTGGAAGGTGATCCGAGATGCAAGTTTGTTTTCCATTACCTGACATGGGTGTAAGAAATTAATGGAACCATCTTCAGTATAGTTTATGTAATTCAAAATAATGGCTGTACACTGGCTCCAACTTAATCCCTGAGCCCAGGGAAAATTTGAGTGAAAACTTTGGAACCGTCTATTATTAAAGAAATTGTAAGAATTTAAGTGAGCATTGAGAATTGGTAAAATGCAAAACAAGTTTTAGACTTACAATAGTACTTTTTCATTATCAAAATGACATTTAGAAATATTTATCCTTAAAAAGTCCCTTGCTATCCTTCTTGTTTTCTGGATTTCACTGCAAGGTAATTTAACATACTGAGTTATCAACTCCTTTTTCTCATAGCACAATGTTAAGTACTGTCCCCTGTGAGATTAATAAGGTGAAAGGTTACCTACCTAGACCCCTGTCATTCTCCCTTCCAGCCAGGATTACTTTAAGGAAGGGGAGAATCCACACCAATGTGTTTCAGCTAGGAGAATGAGGGTCAAGACTCCACCTGATTCATAGTTCCCCATGCACTGAAATCTGTTGGTAAAAGGGGAATTTTCATTGCTATTTTCCCATCAATCTTGCTTAGCTGCAAATTCCCATAGATCTGCAGTCTTCGTGTACAAGATCAAAGTATGGAGTAACCAAAAGGCCACTACATGGGGAAGAAAGAATTACAGCCTTCCTCCCCACCCCAAATTCCCATCCTGCCCCCTAACACACACAGACTTATGTGACATCGAGGTCCCCTTTTCACTGCCTCCTTACATCAATTTATTTGGAAAGGAGAAACAAACCCTCAATACTCTGTATTACTAAGGAGGCTAGATAACAACTGGCTAAACAAAAAGTTTTGCACATCAATGCCTACTGAACAGCAATTAGTTTAAATTTCCTTGTAGGGCACCAATTTGAAACTTCAAAACTAAGGAAGGACAACTAATAATATATTAGTTCCACAGTTTGGTGGAGCTGTTTATGCAACCAAGATGATTTTCAAAGGCCTGTCAAAAAGCACCTTTATCAAAACAATATAGGATGTATTAAACCAATTTGGGGTTGACTTTAGAACCATAACTCATTTCTTAAATTTGAAAAAAATGTGTTTGAAATGGATGGTTGCCAGAGGGGAGGGGAACTGGGGAGCTGGGTGAAAAAGGTGAAGGGAATAAAAAACAAAAATTGATAGTTACAAAATAGTCACAGGGATGTAAAGTACAGTATAGAGAATATAGTCAATACTGTTGCAAATTATGAATAGTGCCAGGTGGATACTAGACTAAACAGGGGAAATCACAGCATAAATTATATAAATGTCTAACCATTATGCTGTACATATAAAACTAATATAAAATAATACTGACTGTCGACTATAACTGAAAAAAATAATTTAAAAAAATGTGTTTGCATGAGGTTGTTTCCACAGGGCAGTTGAAATCTAGGAATAAATAGCATCATCTTCTTCAAGAGGTTTTGGATTTGAATAACTCCTGTATCCCATGCTATTACTACATATATCTTATTAAACATTTTTAAATCACTTGTCCAAGTCATTGTTTCCCAAGTCACTAATTTTCTAGAGTTGTTTGCTTCAAAATATTTCATTGAAATATAAAATACATACAGAAAAATGCACATATCATGTGTACAACTGAATGGTCACAAGCAGAACCTACCCATGTAATCAAGCACCCAGACCACGAAGCAAAACATTTTCAACATCCCAGAGCCCTCCCACCACCTTCCTGATATCCTGATGTCTAACAGCAGAGATTAGTCCTGTCACGTTTTGTACCATCGAGAACTTTGTCATACGAGGTCTGACAATTAAGTTCACAAACTTGGTGATAACCTTTTTTGATATCAGAGGGATTATTCATTATGAATTTCTCCAACTGGGCAAACAGTTAACCAAGTTTGCTATTTGGAAGTGCTGAAAAGACTGTGTGAAAAAGTTAGATGACCTGAACGTTTTGCCAGCAATTCATGGCTCTTGTATCACAACAATGCACCAGCTCACACGGCACTGTCTGTGAGGGAGTTTCTAGCCAGTAAACAAATAACTGTATTGGAACACCCTCCCTACTCACCTGATCTGACCCCCAGTGACTTCTGTCTTTACCTAAAGATAAAGGAAATATTGAAAGGAAGACATTCAGGACATCAAGGGTAATACGACAACAGCTCTGATGGACTTTCCAGAAAAAAAGTTCCAAAATTGCTTTGAAGAATGGACTAGGCGCTGGCATCAGTGCATAACTTCCCAAGGGGAGTACTTCGAAGGTGACCATAGTGATATTCAGCAATGAAGTATGTAGCACTTTTTCTAGGATGAGTTCGTAAACTTAATTGTCAGACCTTCTTCATATGTAAGCACAATAGTGCATCATCATTTGCTCTGTTGTGATTAATCCAGTTTTGCTTAAGTGTAGCAAATTTGGACATATATTATAATTCAATTTCCTTTTAATAATTAACACAAGTAGGAAGTAAGTAAATAAATATATCTACTTATCTAGGAAATCCTGAAATTCTTTCCAAATATTTGATTTCTAAAGCTACCTTGTGTGATTTTCTTCACTCATTAAAACAAATCTTTATTTGTGATCTTTATTTGTTTCCACTTCATAGACTCAGTCTTCTTTCTGAGAATCAAATCTTCCCAAGTTTCTTTTCTGAATGGGTAACTATGAACTGCTTATAAGCTGATGGTAATGATAACCAATGTTTCAGAAACACAAGCTACAATGAAATACACCCGCAATTTTCTACTGGACATGGTGGGGAGAGGTCTGTTTCTTTCTCTCTCTCCAGCTGCTTTGCTTTCTGACCCTCATTTCAGCATGAGCACCAGCATCAGTTTTCTCCTGCACTGTTCCCTGTTGGGTTCCAGCCAGGCGTCATTTCCTGTCTGAGAGATCTCCCTGGGACCTTGGAATCAGCTGCTCCATTATGACTGTGACTCCTTTGCTTGTTCCCTCAGGCTCAGGAGACCTTTGGGTTAGAAAACTATGGTTCATTTCCACCCTTTTTCTCTCATTTCCCTCACTGTTTCACATAGCCCTGCACGAATATTAATAATGACATTTTATTACTCAGTGATGGAAAGAGAACTCTTTCCTTTGGTTTAATCAGAAACAAAAACAAGAAGACTTGTGAATAGTGAAAGGTGCCCATTTTCGTAAAGTGGCCCGAAGAGCAGGCTTTGAAGAGCTGATAGGTTGTCATTTCTTCAAAAAGTACATTTTTAGTAATAAATATTATATTTAGTAAAACTAATACAGATTAAGCTCACCTAATAAGTGTGTCACAAAATGTATTATAGGTTCATCTCGGCTAATTGCATGTTCATTAAAAAATATTTTAGAACATTTGCCCTTTGTACAGACTCAAGTCACCTTTCCCATTGTATTCCATGGGAATATTGTGATGAGGAGGAGAGGGGACATGTCCAAATGGACGGCAATGAGTATTGTGCCTATATAAATCCAGGATACGAGTTGCAAGTTAGTTCTGATAAAATACTATAATTAGATCATTTTATGACCCCCTCAGTATTATTAAAAAAATAATTCAACATTCCCTACTGATACTGACAATATAAAGTAAAATAGAAGAACTTATAAACTGCATCAATTATTATTAAATATCAACATATTATCGTTAATAATGAGTACCACTAATAAATAATAAAGTACCACTATAATGCTATTCTTTTTATGAGGTACCACTTAATTAGTAGGAAATTTTTGTAGGGCTACATACAACCATTTTACTTAAAGTTAAAAAGTGGTCTATGAAATGACGTTTAAGAATTCCAAACTGAACATGGTTTAGGATTCACAGTGAAGTCCACTGGGAATGAAAACATGCATTTTCTTCCTTTAATTCACTAAATTAGAGAAGTTTATATTCTGGGAAATTTCAAAATCAGAGAAACCTAACACTAACATTTCTGGATGCTGTCATCAACAATTCACAAGAAAAATAAAACCAGGAACTCCACTGATTGAACAATAGCTATGTATATTCCTATAAAACCTATCTAAATACTCTCCCATGATTGGAAGATGTCCTGTATAAATAAAAGTTTTCTGGGGGAAAATATTAAATAATTTTCCATTGCAAACGCTGGCAGTATAGTTTGTCATGTGGTGGTTTTAAATTAAATTCAAAGTTATTTCTAGCCATCCTAGGATCTTCATTGTTTAAAATTTGTAACCATCTCAGTAGAAATCAAATCCATGCCAGGATGTTCACTCTAACTCTCATTCTTTAGCTGTTGGTCAAATATTTTCCGATTTTAATGTTTAGATTTCCAAAGACAGATCTAATTGGTTTGGTTTATAGAGAGATTTCTCCATCTTCCTGTTCTAGATACAGGGCATCAACTCTAAGTTAATGACAGTTTTACTTCACTGCCCAGTGCTATGAACCATGTGAAAATTTTAGAAATTCTCACTGAGTTGACTATGACTAAGATATGTACTATGTCGAGGGTGTGAAACTCTACTGGTTGAGAGAAACATAGTAGAATCAATCTAGTTTGTTATTTATTTAGCATAAATAGTTCAGCAGTGCATCATAAAGCCCCAGACTTGGATAAATTAACCAACATACTTATCCAGTTTCCAAGATGTCTACTATGTGTGAGGCTCTACATTAGGTACTGAAATGAAACACAAAGATAAATTGGACATGATTAATATCCTCTAGGATCTCACAATCTGCCTTCAGTAGAGGATGGAACTTCTGTCACCTGGGTGTACAGATTACCAAAGTGATTATTCTTCAAGAAACTTTCTGCTAGTTTAAGAACAATTCAAATATTTGAGTATATACAGATTTTTCTTCCCAGTTTTAGACAAAATATATGAACAAAAATAAATAAATAAACAATAATAATAATAATAATAATAAGTACTTTCATTTCCTGATCTGTTCAATACTGGTTTATGGAAACAAAGAAAGATGAAAGAGAAACAAATGGAAAGTAATGACCATAGAGTTAATCAATGTTTATTATATAGCGGTTTTAGATAAATCTCATAAAAAGTACATTTGGTAGGAAATAAAGACGTAAAGGAAAAGGTGGAAAAATGGGAAATGAATTGGAAAGGAAATATGGTCAACGGATAACACAGGATTCAAGATTAGGAATCATAGAGAAAAATTCATGTCTGAAACCTATGGAATTAAAAACGGCTTACATTTGCTGTAGTAAAAATGATGATGGTGATGATGATGTAAGAGAATGAGAAAATAAATATCCTAATTCAGGGAAGGCTAATTGGACAGAATACAATTAAGAGCTATTTGGGTTGAGGGAGCATGAAGAAAAGAGGAACAGTTGAGTCTTGGGGAACAAAATTAAATGTGAAAGGTATAGGACAATAACTATGGTCTTGTTGGACAACATGCTGTCATATTTGAAAAATACATCAACTCATAAAGAATAACACGATAACAGCAAAATAGTTACCACTTATGGAGCACACACAGTTCTTAATTTGCATTGTGTTCAGTACATTTTCTTTATTATTGAAAAACTCTTTTTAAAGTACTTTTTTTTAAACATAAAACCATTTGAGAAATGGTGAATAAGTAATAATTTCACATTCAATTATTGGTCAAATATATATGCCAGAAAAACTTTCTCACCAAACTACTGTTCATTCACAACTTTTGAAAAAATAGAACAGTACCAAAACAGTTGGCCCACTGCTGTTTCTTTTTCTATAGTTTATCTGAATTGAGGTTTGAGACAAGACTAAATTTATCGTTCTTAAAATGCAGCAACTCTGTTCCAAAGTATCCCAATGCAAGATGCAGAACATTTCTAAGGGATTACACACCTGGGTTTCAGCCAAATATCATAGGACTTCCATGACCCGAGGCAGTAATCTTCTTGAAATGCACATCCTGGAAAAACTAATTACTATTATACATTTTGTGGTTGTAAAACTAAAAAAAAAAAAAAAAAAAAAAAATCAAGGCAAAAGTTCACATGTATGTGCTTACTTGGATTAATGGAACAGTTCTGACCTCACTGGACACCAATCAGGAAGAACCAAATATAGCAACCACATAATTAACATAAAATGGCATAAATATAAATTGCTGTTGAATGAGGAAACATGTTGACATGTGTCATAAAGTGCTTAAACCACAATGAATATCTTCAAAAGTGGTTCATATTTCCTTGCTTAACCAAACTGAATCGCATTCATTCAATTAAAAAGACACAAAATTGAAATGCAATACAGGTCCTAAACATAAGTTGTTTCTATGGTAATAGTAGATATAAAATTTACAAAATATCCAGAGTTTTCTTCTGTTCTTTAGAGCTAATGAGTATTCTCTTTAAATGTGTTGGGTCTGCAAAGATTTAAAATAGAAAACTTTATCCATATACATGATTTCAGTTAAGCTAGTAGTAAATGATGAGCTAGGCCAAACATAGAATTTTATTTTACATGTATATTCAACATTAGGTCTGATTGGAAGTCATAAATACTAATATTTATCTTACATTTACACATACATATATGTGCATATATGCATACTTATATACACACATATATGCATACATATGTACAAATACACAAACATTCTTTCATGAAAGAATTGTTTAAAGGATGGGGAAGCCTAGTTTTAATAATTAAACATGTTTGAGCTAGGAAAGTCTTCAGAAGAATATTAAAATATGCTGAATTAAGTAACGTTAAATTTTACATAAATACTCAAAAATTCTGACAGAAAAATGAGTGGAAATATTTCACTTCAGTCAAGGGACAAAAAGCTAAGGCTTCTGTGAGGTGCATTAAAGTAATACTTTCATTTATTTCTGGGATATCTGATCTTCTAGAATTATAAAATTTAAAAAAAAACATTTTTATGATACTCTTCATCAGCTATTGTTCTACTTCCTTCACAATTATTAACTTATTTAATCTTCACAACAAACTTGAAATGTAGACACTGTTATTATCACCTCTATTTTACAGAAAAGAAAACTCGCACAAAAAATGTTAAGCCTCTTGCCCAAGATTAATGAACTAGTAAATGTCAGAGTTTTGAACCAAGCAAGTCTTGAAGCAGAGTCTGTGATCTAAACTACTAAACCATAATACTTTCCACAAAATGCTACTATATGATTCTCTCTATATAGGGAAGAAAAATCACCCAAAACTTTCTACAGTATATTTGTTAGCATTTTTATCTAACATAGATAAAAGACCGCTACTAAGATCCATTTTTTTCATTGATAATTCCATTTTGGATGTCAAAAATTACCCCAAGTTTATAAGCATGTATGCTTGAGAAAATGTTAATACCGTTGAGAGAGACTTAGAAAGTTGAGATTGGCTACTGAGAGAAATAATGTGTTCAGTTCTATATTTTGGGGGTTGGCACATTCATTCAGTTAGTGATTGATTCAATAAGTATTTATTGAGCACCTACTATGGGGATATACCCATCACCGAAACTTTCATCACAAAGTTTGCATCATAGTGGAAGACATTATATCTAGATCTGAGATCATGACGAATTATCTGTTGATTATTTACAGGAAACAGAAATTCAAATAAATGGAGAAGCCTAAAGTTTTAGATTTGGATTTACTATTAAAGAGGTAATAAAGCTTTGAAAATAGATGACTGCTCCTAAAATTATAAAAAGGAATTTGAGGCCCAGAATTAAGTTTTAGAAAATGGTGAAAACTAAAACATAAAAAGAAAATGAGCCAGAAGACTGTGACCAGAGATGCAAAAAAAAACCACAAAAAAAGATCATTTCAGAAAATTCATTGGAAGTAAAACTTTGATCAACAATGTCAAATATGGTAGAATACAATAGAGAAAACAATTTGGTAAATATCTAATCACTGGTCTAATGTTTCCAGAGAAAGATTTAGTACAGAAGTAAAGTAGAGACAAATTTCAGGGTAAAAACATTACAGTTAAAGGCAAGACTTTCCAGCAACAAAAGAAGGAAAGGAGAGAAGGGAGGGGCAAGAGGGAAGGAGGGAAAAAGCAAGGGGGGAAGGAGGGAAGGAAGGTTGGAGAAAGAAAGGGGGGGAGGGAGAGAGAGAGAGAGAGAGAGAGAGAGAGAGAGAGAGAGAGAGAGAGAGAGAGGAAAAAAAGAAAGAAAAGAAAAAGGAAGAAAGAAAGAGAGAGAGAGAGAGAGAGAGAGAGAGAGAGAGAGAGAGAGGAAGGAAGGAAGGAAGAAGGAAGGAAAGGAAGGAAGGAAGGAAGGAAGGAAGGAAGGAAGGAAGGAAGAAGGGAGGGAGGAAGGAAGGGAAAGAAGGGAGTAAGGTAGGCAGGAAGACTGGCTAGAGAGAAAAGAAAGGTCCAACTATGTTGTTATCATTGTTTTTAAAGGCATAAGTAAACTGTTAAAGTCTGAAAGATATGTGGTGGCTTTGTAATGTGTCAACTTGATGAGGTTGAACTGTATTTCCCAGAATTCATTTTTTGTATGTTTCATTTATCATGGGCTACAAGAAAGATTCCTACAAAAGATTTAAAGTACTGGAATAAACAGCAGTCATTTTGCAACTCAAACATTTTTTCACTTAATTTTGTCATATTTTGTCACAGATCCACCTTCTCTTGAATCCTCCTTCAGCTTTTATGACTAAATGTATGTGTTCAGCTCATGATGATGACCCTGGCTTCTTCAGGACATCCACACCAACCAGGTCAGAAGCAACAATAACTGACATGGGTTTTGGTCAGTCCTCATGAACTCTGACTCATACTTGAGGGTTCCTGCTTGCTTTTGGTCTCCCCTACTGTAACCTCTGCTTCCAGTCTGTAAAAGTTGATGAGGAAAATGCCTGATTCAACTTCTAAGCCTGTTCTTCCAGCTATTTGACTTGAAAACAATTTCAGGTATACGTTTCTCTCTCTAAGCCTGACATCTTTAACAAATGCTTTTCACTGCCCTGTTGTTTTAGAGAAACACCCTTATATTTTTTTGCATATCTAATCCAAATCTTGCGCTGTTTGCCTGGAATCTCTTCCATATTCTGCCATTGTACTTGAACCACTTAAGTGTGTCTTAAACTCAGGGAATGACCCAGCAATCCCTCTCCTGGGTATCTACCCAAAAAATCTGAAAACATTTATCCATAAAGATATACATGCTCCAATATTCATTGCAGTTTTATTTACAGTGGCCAAGACATGGAAACAACCAAAGTGCCATTTGATAGAAGATTGAATAAAGAAGATGTGGTATATATACACAGTGGAATACTATTCTGCCATAAAAAAAGATGAAATAGTGCCAATTGTGACAACATAGATGGATCTTGAGGTTATTATGCTAAGCGAAATAAGTCAGATGGAAAAAGTAGAGAACCATATGATTTCACTGATATGTTGTATATTAAACTGAAAACAACAAAATAACAAAACAAACAAAGAAAGAAACAAAAACTCATAGACATAGCCAATAGTTTAGTGGTTACCAGTGGGAAGGGGGTGGTAAATGAGGATAAAAGGAATCAAATATATGGTGATGGAAGGAGAACTGACTGGGTGGTGAACACACAATGTGACATATAGATGATGTATTACAGAATTGTACATCTGAAACCTATGTAACTTTACTAACCATTGTCACCTCAATAACCTTTAATTTAAAAAACAAAAAAAGAGAACCTCAGGAAAATCCAGGGGAAATTTTTTTCTCTAGGTTTACTCTTCTTATTAGTTTACTTGTGTTTACTATTTTTACCATACTTCTTTCCATAAATACTGGAACTTATGATGAGTCTATCATTAGAATGAAAATTCATATTGGGAAATATAATGAAACGCTAGCTATAGATTAGTTTATGGATAAGTGCTTTTTTACTTTGCCTAAATCAATTTTTTACTCATCAGTATTCTCCTCACTTAGATACCTACTTGAATTCACTCTTTTATTTGACTACTTCTTCCCTCTTTAAATATTACTCCTAATTTTTTTCATTTTGATAAAAATTTTCAGACAAAATGTCTTTTATAAGCTCTCTGTAATCATTAGAAATTAATAACAATCTCCAAGAGCCTATCACATCCGAAATAGTTATTTTTTCTACTGTTGTCATCTATGAATTACATGTTGTGCCTGGTGTGGATTGTTCAGCCCTGAGGCACGGATCACATCATTCCCCATGGTTGTGTTTCTTGTTTTTCATAGCTCTGAGTTTGTGCTCAACAAATAACAAATAATAATCATGGATTTCATCTGCAGGTGGGATCATTTGAGAAATGGAATTTTTTTTTTCATGTGTTTGCCAACAAATTCTCCCTTTCCTTAGGGAAAAAAGTCCGAACTCACTCTACCACCTGAATGCAGGTTAGATCGGATATACAATTTATTCTCAGACACATATTGTAGAGCACATAGGGTACTAAAAAAAAAAGTCAGCAATAACGTGATGTTCCTGGAAATAATGGTACATTGTGTGATAACAGCAAATGCACAACTACATTTAAGCACATTTCCACAATGCCAGACCAGGAGGCAATTAGATGCTCAGAGTCAACCAGTCACCCACGGCCTCTATTAAAAGATACAGAAAGTACGGATGGCTGATAGTGTCTAGTTTAATTCTGTCTAGTGAAAAGTCACATTGTTTTTTAATTCATTGAATTCATTCTATTTAAATTTAGTGAGCGCCTACTATGGGCCTAGCATCACTTTAGGCAATAATGACAAGCAGATTAATAACACCCACGTCCTTCCCCAAAGGAGTCTACAATTTTATGGTGTAGACAGATATGTAAATAAACATTTACAATATAGTATGGTGTGATAGATGCTCACATAGTAATTTGTACAAAATGCCATGAAAACACGGAGGAAGAAACACTAATTTATGTTGCTTTCCAGATTTTTCAAAATATTTTTCTCATACTGAAGAACCTACTTTATAAAAAATTCCATTCCCATCATCTTTAATATAACATGAATTTATGTCAGAAGTGTGTCGTCTCTTACGTCCTAACATCACTTTAACTGTGTTTATTGCTTTCTTTTCTCCTTATAAATTTGTCGTGGGAAAGAACAGTCTAATTTATAACAATTAACCTACTTGGAGACAGTTGCTTGTGGGGTGTGATTTAAGCCCCTGGTCTCACTGCCTTAAGGACTTTCTAAGATCCTGAAATGCTTGTCTTCCATGCTTTAGATTTCTTAAAGTAAACCTAGCAAAGTCCTGCAGCTATTTTTTAAATACAAAGTTCCCTGGAAGGTAAACTATGTCTACCCCTTAAATGTCTCACAAAATCTCAAAAAGATTACATCTAAAATTGAACCCATGGCCGCCCCCATCCGTCTTTCCCTCTTTCGGTATTATCTTTCTTTGCAGTGGTAACTCCACACATCTAGCTGTTCTTGTCAGAAATCTAAAAGTCATCAGCATTTCACCTACTGCATCAAAACTGTTCTTTGTCAAAGGTTTGTCAAAGTCTCCTTGTGACTATCTCCAGTGGTCTATTCTCAGCACTCATCTTATTTGACTTATGTGAAGCATTTCACACAAATGATAACTCCCTCTAACTTGAGACACTTTCTTTACTTGGTTTCCTAGACACCAACATTTCCTCTCCTGACTTTCCTTCCACCAGACTGATCGCTCTTTTTCAATATTCTTAACTTGTTCCTCCACTTCTACCTGATTCCTGAATGGTAGAGTGCCCCAGGGTTCAGTCCTTGGATCCGTTCTCCTTTTATTCAAATACATTCCATTGACAATCTCAATCAGTCACATGGCTCTGAATATAATCTATGAGCTACATAGTGGACTCCCAAAATCTATATGTTGAAGTTCTAACCCCCAGTACCTCAGAATGTGACTGTATTTGGAGATAAGTTCGTTAAAGAAGTAATTAAGTTTAAATGAGGTCATTAGGATGGATCCTAATCCGATATGACTGATATCCTTATAAGAAGAGATTAGGTCACAGGGAGACCCAGAAGGAAGAACATGTGAAAACACACGGTAATAAGAGGACCATCTACAAGCCAAGGAGAGAGGCTGCTAGCATTTTGATCTTAGATTTCTAGCCTCCAGAACTGTGAGAAAATAAATTCTGTTGTTTAAGCCACTCAGTCCGTGGTATTTTGTTATGCAGCCCTAGCAAATTAATAAAAGACAAATATATACAACCTCAGTCTTTTATATCCAACGGCCTACTCTGTGTATCGTCTTGGATGATCTACTAAGCACCTCAACCTTAATATGTCCTAAATCAAGTTCCCCATCTCAGGAAATGGCAAAACCATCTTTCCAGTTGCTCAGGCCAAAAAGTTTGAAGTCGTTCTCAATTTCTCTCTTTCTCTCTAACCCCACATCAACCACAAGCAATCTTATAAACTCTAACTTCAAAATAGATCCAGAATGCAACCACTTCTCACCATACCTACTGGTGCAACCTTGGTCCAAGCCACCATAATCCCTCACCAGGATTATTACACAAGCCTCCTCACTAGCCTCCCTGCTTCTGCTCTTATGCCTATTTCATTTTATTTTCAGTGCAGTCTGTACAGTGATCATATTTTAAGAGGAAGTTGGACTTGGACCTTTCTACTAAAATCCTCCAATGGTTTTCCATCTCAATCCAATTAAAAGCCAAAGTACTTACAATGGCAAATAAGTAAACACATGCATACATACATACATACATACATCCCTTCATTATCACTCTCCCTCCTTCTCTGTTTCAATTTCTACTGCTCTTCCCTTCATTCACTCTAGTCCAGCCCAATGATGCTGATCACTGCTTAGGTCCTGGTACTGCTGTTCTCTCTGCCAGAAGTGCTCTTCACATATCTCCAGACTACTCAGTCTGACCTCGCCTCACTTTCTTCACATATTTACTCAAAAGTCACCTTCTCAGTGATGACTTCTGTGGTCAGTATATTTAAAACTGCAACCCTCCCTTACTGCCTAGCCCCTCTCCTCCATTATTTTACCCCAGAGTATACATCACCTTTAAACATACTTTACATTTTTCTTATTTATCTTACTTACTCTTAGTTTATCTTATTTACTGTGTCTGCCCTGCCATCCCACACCACCCAATTAGAATGTGAGTTCCATAAGGTCAGAGATTTTTCATTTGTTTGAGTCACTGTTTTAATTCATATAAGGCAATCAACAAATTTCTGTTGAATGAATCATATGTTGATTTGTGGAATTATTTGCGTAATTTAAAATTTGTATTCCCACTAGTCTGCAAGTTTCATAAGAAAGGGACCGTCTATTTATCTCACCAGTTAATTTTTAATACCTAGCGCAGTCCTTGCCTAGGAAGTCATTTAAATATCATTTTACCAATAAATAATTGAACAAATGGATCATACTTCAGGATGAATTATTTCACAAGATGTTTATAAGCATATCACCTTGAAAGTGACTTACAAATACACAACAAAATGTAAATCAAATAAATTATTTATAAAAGTAATAGGGTAATATAATATAAAATAGTGTGTTATATAAAAATTACTTAAGCATTCAAAATAAAATATTCAAAAATAAACTTAATCTCATAAACATAACGTTGGGCAAAAAAATACATTGTGATATCTGTCTTGTAAAAGGTAAAGCATGCAAAACAACTTTACTTATTTTTAAGAGATATACACATGCAAAAAATTAAGAAATGCATGGGAGTGATAAATATCAAATAAATATCAAAACCTCTATAGAAAAGGGAGGGGGATTGCAGAAGGCACATGAGGAATTTCAACTGGGTTTGTTACGTTTCCTTTGGATAAGCCAGCTGTGAATATAAAACTGTTCATTAGAGTATTCTTTACACATTTTTGTTTGTCTGAAATAATTCCAAAAAAGAAAAGCACAAATAAACGCAAAAAATATACTGCCTACAATCCAAGAGGAGCTTTAAAACTATCTCCATGTTTGTCCTTTGCTAATTATCTACAACAAGCTCTTTCTTTAGTGTTTCCGGGGAAGCATAATCACTACCAACAATTAGGTTACTTGCTTCTCCAAGTTTTGTCTCTTTCTGTTGTTGAACTGAATCGTGACTGGTCTTAACACATTAGTATTAGGTTGGTGCAAAAGTTATTGCGGTTTTTGCAAATATTTTCAGTCTTTTAAACCGCAATAACTTTTGCACCGACCTAATACATTGAAAAGAAACTCTTTACTTGCTAATTGGTTTTTACTCTTTAAATTAGTTGTAATTATTTAATTACATCTATCTTTCCAGTGTATAATAGCTAAAATAAAGTAAAAGTAGAAACATGGCTAAGCTTCTTTCATCTATGTATCCAGAAAAATGATCCTCAGGAATTACAATGGAATACAGATTTTTAGTCCAAATAAATTTCTTCTTGTTGAGCTAACAATAACCACCCATGGCTACATAGTTTCTCTAATTCTAATATTCAGGTTTTGAAGAGTATGTGAAGAGGAAAACACCCTTACAAAAATTTTGGCACTGAGATTAAAAGCGCCAATAAAAATGTAAAATGTGATTCATTATTTTATATCCATGAGAGGGCTTAGTGTGATATCAAAATCACATGCTGAATAGCCTAAAATGAGACTTAGAGATGAGCACTCACTTTACAGCGAGAAAAACAAAACAAAACAAAACAAAACACATATCTATGTAGTTAGAGTTTGTACCAGAACCCAAGTTTCCCTAGCACTATTCCCAGAAAATTGTAGAGCCTAGGGATAATTCTTCATAGAAAGGAAGAAGAGGAACTAATGCAGTTTGAGAATTCTGCTGGCTCTTGCTAGGCACTTGTAAAGATATCATCTTTTTTTAACTCTCACAAACAACTTTATGAGTTAGGAATTCTAATTCCATTGTCCTGAAGAGCGAACTTGCTCAGAGTGGTTATGTCACTTGCCCTAGCTCTCATAAGTAACAAGTTATAGAACCAGATTCCAGGCAGATTTGTCCAAGTCCAAAGTTGTGATTGTTCCACTCTATCTGGCTCCGCCAAGTAACTAGCAATGCTACAGTGAAATACTACAGCAATCGTCTGTATCAGGGCAACCTCAACAGGGGCAGTCTTCTTCTACAAGGGGGCAAGAATTCTTGTTTCAATGCCTTGTAGCCCTCCAAAGTGCTACAGTACATATACAGAGACATATTACAATTTCATGAGGAGGGGAGCAATCAGAAGAAAACATCCTAAAATATCTCCTTAGGGGAATAATAAGTGTGGTGGGGGAAGGTTGAGAAACACTGCTCTATATGGTTTGAAGAACAAAGATGCAAGTCAACTTTCAAGTAATTTTTTCCCACTGTAAATATAACTGTAAACCCGGATTACCTGTTTCTCAATTCTATTAAATGTATATTTTTCAGCATCAGTACGTAGCTCTTTTCTTTTATAAGCTACAGACTTTCTGCGGGTCAAAGCATAGTAGGTAGGTTTTAGAGTCAAGCAGATGTATCAAGTTGGCAAATCAGCTCAACTATTCATGAGGTTTGCAAGTACTTGAACTTTCTGAGTTTCATCATACAGGGACCATTGAAATAATTAACCCCAGTTAATTAGCATGTGAAATACCTAACATACAGTAAACTTTCAGTAAATGTGAGTCCCTCTCTCACATTTGATTATAAATTTCTTTGAGTAGTAAATCTCTACCAGGAGAACAACAATGCAAGAATTGGTTTTAAAATAAAGGCTGTTTTACTCTGAGGAAAGAACTGAGTATTTTGACCTTTATAGGTTATGCAGTTTCCAAATGGCTGGGATTTAGCATTAGAGCACTTAAAACAGTAGGAAAGGTGTTTTATAGCAACAGGATTTGTTGGAGGATTTTGAAGTAGGAGTTCTTAAATGGCCTGTGACAGTGGGAAAAATAAAAGGTAATATTTACTTCAGTGACAAACTTCAGTGATCAGAAAAGCCTGTGAAATCACAGAGGATAAATATCTTAAAAGAAGGAAAGGAACACGCAGCAGATAAACTGGCCTCTACAGTGATAGAAACTGGATCGGGATTTCAGTGTCTGAAACTGTGATGTAGCATAATCCGTTTCAGTGCAGCTACTGCATATTTCAATTCTAAAATATTTTAAATGAAGAATTGCATCCACCCTCTATTGTGCTAGCTTAAGAACATGACAATGAGAGTTGTCTTTATCATTGTTCATATTTTATATTTCACCTTTCCTTCCATGACAGTTGATATAAAAATTTACCTAAAGTTAAATATGTGTGTGCCCCAAGTCAAGATTCCCTAAGTATTTGTTTTAAGTTCACATAAATAGGGTAAAAAGGATGACAAGGTGAAGAAGTACAAATTGGCAGTTACAAAATAGTCACAGGGATGTAAAGTACAACATAGGGAATATAGTCAGTAATATGGTAGTAACTATGTATGGTGCCAGGTGTGTATAGACTTATCAGGGGAGTCACTTCAAAAATTATATAAATGCATAACATTATGCTGTACATCTGAAACTAATATAATATTGAATGTCAACTGTAATTGGAAAAAATGTTTAATAAAAATAATTCAAATAAATACATTACCCCATATGTCTGAGCTAAAAAAAAAAGCTTCACCAATAAATTTTATATTTAAAAGAACTCATTTTATAGGGTATACTAATATAACACCCATGTTTATTTTTGCGTATTAATATAATCCCCTTAGATTCCCCTTTAATAACTTATTAAAAAATATATACCGAGTAGAAAAGATATACAAATGATATAAAAAAATACATACACACATACAAAATGTGTATTTTACTGAAGAATGAATATATGTGTACATTTGTGTGCATGCCTCATCATCTTGCATCTTATACATATGTCTTATGTTGTGTTGATAATCTTGGTGTGTAATAATACAATATGCATAACAAATGGGCAGATTTTATTTCCCTAGCAAGGAAATAATATAATTTTAATTGTGTATTTATCACCACTCTACAGTAGCAGCAATCTAAAAATACACTGGATAAAGTTATGAAGAGTGAGTCAAGAGCTGAAATACTGAGTGAGAGATGATGTAAAGAAGATGACAATAATTTGAAGTTGTATTTGTCAATAATAAAAGAAATCATCATTCTAGTGAATATACAGTAACTGGTTGTAATTGTTAAAATATAAACTAAAATAAACTTGTCAATGGGGCTTTAATTATCTTGATGTTGTTTAGTTATCTTAATCTCATGGATAAGAGAAGAAATAAAATTTTTCATCAGGAAAGTAGACACAGCTCTGACTACATCTGGAGCAGCAATGCACCAGGAAGCTCATTTCAAGGTACCAGATCCAGTTCCAAATGCTCTAGGGTCACTTCCCATTGAATATGGAGGAATTAAATCTTTCTAGTCCCAAATGGTAAAAGAAAAAGCAGGGTTCCAACTTAGTCTTTACTTCTTTTTTCCTTAACTTAATTTGCAAATATACTAGAAGAAGCTCATCGTGTTAAATTTAAAATATCAAAAACTTCCTTTTCTCACACACAGTTCACTTTCACTTCCAAATGCCATCCTATGTGTTTCAAGTTTCCTTCCTGGGTTCTACATATTGTCTTGGCTTCTGGCTAATTAGGGACTGAGTGCCCTGTTTTGCTTCATTTGTGTTACTATTATATTGCAGAACCAATTAAACTATGGTCAATGCAATTTTCCACATAAACACGGTGGACAGCAACTGACCACTGCTACTCAGAGGCAGTAGAAATGGGCAAATCTCATTGGGATATTAGCTTTTTTTTTGCTTTTGCTTAAATGAAATCGGGTTATTTCTTTCCTTTTAGCTGCCTATTTTCTACATTCTGTTTAGAATTCAGTAGAATTGAACCATCACATTAATAACTGGGACTAGGAACAAAAAGGGACCCATTCAATGAAATAACAATTTAGCTAAAGAACAAGAAGCACATCCACGCTTACCTGCCTTCATCACTTTCCCCTATCACAGAACTGGGATATAAACTTCTCAAAAGTCTTCAGTTCTCGGTTTTGTTCATTTATTTGGGATAAAATATATTATCCATCTCATCTATGCACAAGGAGCAAAATACAACAGGCAGCTTTGCACAGACCACAGACATCCAAACTGAGCTTTCCCAGACTTTTTAAATGTCAATTTCTTTTGAAAGAATTTACGAGAATAATTTTGTTATCTTTTCAAATAAGCACTTCTGGAAATTTTCAAGTTGAAATGTTACATTCAAGTAAATTTCCATTTCTATATAAATATAAACATAGCAATCAAATATATTTAGCATTGCATGGCATCATACAAGTTGTTCTATGCAAAAAAGGAGCCATTCATAAACAGTAATGGTAGGGTCTACAGAAAACAAACCTGCACTCCTATTACAGAAAAGAGTTGGGTCCATCTCCTTTGATCTCAGAAGCTCTTCTGGAATTTCCATAACAGAGCTTAGACAAGATCACTAACCTAAACAGGGTTTAAAATCTAGTGTTCCAACATATATAATTAAACTGAATGTCTATATATACTTTTCATAACTTTTCATATATTTAGATGAATCATCCAGATCAAAACCCAGACAACCTTCATTCAACAACGTCCAACAAAATGCAAGCCACTGATTGGAAGCTTAGTATGAAAAGGTGCTGAAAGCAGGTTTGCTTCTACCTGGGGCACAGAGGGGGAATAGACGAGGGTAACTCAAAGTCGTAGGGAAGAGATTCAATTGTTTTATGTCTTCACTATATCTGCATCATTAGGCTTGCAACTTTACGAAATGCTTTATGTTTCTTCTGCTTCATTTTAGAACATACTTGAAATCAGCTTTTAACTTCCAGCCATACTGGCAATGCCACCAGATTGATACATTATCACTTGCCACTTTTAACGCTACACAGAAACAAAACATAGACACACTCTAAACCACAGAAGTAAATGTCTGCAACAACAAATGAATTAAAAAGTATATAGATAAGTTAGAATGACAGGTTGACCTGGTTTAGAAGGTGCTGTGAATAAGAAGTATGAACTGGGATATTGCTTGATTTCTGGCAGTTCTAATATTAGAAGATGTGGAAGATTTAGTGAGTGAAAAATATCCTGGGGTTCAATCTTCTATCAAATATTTTTCTTCAATCCTACTTATTAAGAACTTCATACTCATGAGAGAGATATATAAGCAGGAAATGAGACCACTATGATCAATTGGTTTATCTGCTCTGATTGTATTCTCCCATCTGAAGAGTCTGTACTTCTTTACAATATGCCATAAAAATTTTTTAGAGAATATAGAAACTGAAAATGCAGTTTACAGACAGAACCATTTTTTTTTCAATTACAGTTGACATACAATATCATATTCATTTCAGGTTTACAACAGAGTGATACGACATTTATATAACTTCCAAAACGATCACCCCAATAAGTCTAGTACCTATCTAACACTATATATAGTTATTACAATATTATTGACTATATTCCCTATGCTGTACTTTACATCCCAGTGACTATTTTATAACTGCCAATTTGTACTTCTTAATCCCGTCACATTTTTCACTCATCCCCTCCAATCCCCCTCCCATCTGGGGACCATCAATTTGTTCTCTATATCTATGAGTTTGTTTCTGTTTTCTTTGTTCATTTATTTCATCTTTTAGATTCCACATATAAATGAAATCATATGGTGTTTGTCTTTCTCTAATTGACTTATTTCACTTAGTATAATACCCTCTAGGTCTATCCATGTTGTTGCAAATGGTACAATTTCATTCTTTTTAATGGCTGGGTAATAGTCTGTTGTATATATGTATCTCTTCTTCTTTATCCATTCTTCTACCCATGGATATTTAGATTGCTTCCATATATTGGCTATTGTAAATAGTGCTGCAATGATCACAGGGGCGCATATATCTTTTTGAATTAGTGTTTTGGGATTTCTTCAGATAAATACCCAGAATAGGAATTGCTGGGTCATAAAGCAGTTCTATTTTAATTTTTTGAGAAAACTCCATAATGTTTTCCATAGTGGCTGCACCAATTTACAATCCCACAACAGTACACAAGAGTTCCGTTTTCTCCACATACTTGCCAACACTCGTTAATTGATTTATTGATAATAACCATTATAATATGATAATAATATTGATAATAACCATTCTGACAGGTATGAGGTGATGTCTCATTGTGGTTTTAATTTGCATTTCTCTGATGATTAGTGACATTGAGCATCTTTTCATATGTCTGCTGGCCATCTCTATGTCCTCTTTGGAGAAATATCTATTCAGGTCCTCTGGCTATTTTTTAATTTTTTTTGGGGGGTATTAAGTTGTATGAGTTCTTTATATGTATTGAACATTAACCCCTTATCAGATGTATCATTGGCAAATATCTTCTCCATTTAGTAGGTTGTCTTCTTGTTTGTTGATGGCTTCCTTTGCTGTGCAAAACCTTTTTGGTTTGATGTAGTCCCATTTATTTGTATTTCCTTTTGTTTCCCTTGCCTGAGGAGATATATCAAATATATAGATATAGATCTTCATATAGATCTATAGATAGATATAGAAATAGATATAGATAGCTAAGAGAAGTGTCAGAGAATTTACTGCCTATGTTTCTTCTGGGAGTTTTGTTGTTTGGGGTCTTACATTTAAATCTATAATCCATTCTAATCCATTTTAAGTTTATTCTTGTATATGGTGCAAGAAAGTGGTCTAGTTTCATTTTTGCTTGTTTTTGCCCAGTTTTCCCAATACCATTTATTGGACAAGACTGTTTTTACTCCATTGTACATTCTTGCTTCCTTTGTCATAGATTAATTGACCGTATATGTATGGGTTTATTTCTGGGCTCTCTGTTCTGTTCCACTGACCTATGTGTCTGTTTTTATACCAGTACCATGCTGTTTTGATTACTATAGCTTGTAGTATAGTATGGTATCAGGTAGCATGATACCTCTAACTTTGTCTTCTTTCTCAGATTGCTTTTGCTATTGGAGTCTTTTGTGGCTCTATATAAATTTTATATTATTTGTTCTAGTTCTGTGAAAAATACCATGGTGTTTTGAGAGGGATTGTGTTGCATCTATATATTGCTTTAGGTAGTATGCACATTTTAATGATGTTAATTCTTCCTATCCATGACCATGGTATATGCTTCCATTAATTTGTATTTTCAATTCTTCTTCAATGTCTTAGAATTCTCTGAGTACAGGTTTTTATTTCCTTGGTTAAATTTATTCCTAGGTATGTTATTTATTTATTTATTTTATTATTATTTTTTTTAGTGCACTTGTAGCTGGGATTGTTTTCTTAATTCCTCTTTCTGATAGTTCATTATTGGTGCATAAAAATGTAACCTATTTCTGAATTTTGTACCCTGCTACTTCGCTGAATTTATTTATCAGTTCTAACACTTTTTGGTGGAATCTTAGCGTTTTCTATGTATAATATTATGTCATCTAGAAATGGAAGTGAAATCAGGGACCAAGTTATGGTGATAATGCCGTGTAGAAAATGGCAGAGAATGCATCACTGATGAAGAAAGGTTAGGGCAGCCAGTAATGAGCAGAACTGATGAAAACATTGCAAAAATTCATCAAATTGTGTGTTAAAATCATTGGCTGACTATGAAAGCATAGTAGACCAAGTAAACATCGATAGAGAAACAGGAAAATCTTAACCGAAAATCTTGGCATGAGAAAGGTGTGTACAGAAATGGTCCTGAAAAGCTCACCAATGAACAAAAGCAAAGGAGAGTCGAAGTTTGCCAAGACCTTTTGGAGAGGCAAGACAATGTTTTGGGCCATGTTTACCACTGGTGATGAAACATAGGTGTACCAACATGACCCTGAAACAAAGCATCAAAATGCACAATAGAAGTCAGCCAATCCTCAACGACCAAAATAGTTCTGCCAGTCCAAATCAAGAGTCAAAACGATGTTGCTAACCTTTTTTGATATCAGAGGGATTATTCATTATGAATTTGCACCCAATGGAAAAACAGTTAACCAAGTTTACTATTTGGAAGTGCTGAAAAGTCTGCATGAAAAAGTTAGACAACCTGAACTTTTTGCCAACAATTCGTGGCTCTTGCATCACAACAATGTACCAGCTCACACGCCAATGTCTGTGAAGGAGGTTTTAGCCAGTAAATAAATAACTGTATTTGAACAACCTCCCTAATCACCTGATCTGGCCCCCAATGTCTTCTTTCTTTAAAAGATAAAGGAAATATTGATAGGAAGACATTCAGGACATCAAGTGTAATACAATGACAACTCTGATGGCCATTTCAGAAAAAGATGTCCAAAATTGCTTTGAAGTGTGGACTAGGTGCTGGCGTTGGTGCACAGCTTCCCAAGGGGAATACCTTGAAGGTGACCATTGTGATATTCAGCAATGAGGTATGTAGCACTTTTTCTAGGATGAGATCTTGAACTTCATTGTCAGACCTTGTAAAATGAAGAATTTGGGGGGAAGAGCAAGGAATGGGAAGTAATCAAGGATAACTCCTGGATTTTTGTCTTAAGTAATTAGATGGAAAATGGTGCTGTTTTCTGAAAGAAGGAAGTCCAGGGATGAAAGATTGATTGCTAATAGATGAAATAAACTAGTCTTCTAAAAAGAAGCCTTCTTTATTTCTTCTAAGTTCCTTGTGAGACTAAGTTACTCAGAATAACATTGCAAAATGTTATACACTAGACTTTCTTCATTTTCATTTTCAGACTTTCAAGCTCTCTAACCCAAGTTCATAGATATATTTGCTATAATCTTATTGATTTATATAGCAATGACAGAATGAATCTTACCTTTTAATATGAGAGGAGCACAGGGTTCATTTTGAGTCAAATGGAATTGAAGAAATGATTGATTATACTGGACTTTACAAGCCAGCATATAATGTCGTTTCTTTCTAGCTTGTTTTAATTTTACTCAATTTGTGTAATGTCCAACATAACATTAAATATATTACAGAACATCTAAATGACTTTTGCTAAATAAAATACTAAAAGAATATTGTCGTGTCCCATTTGGGAGACCACCTCAGGGATGATGTAGATGCCTGATCACTGCACCGTACACATGAAGCTGAACGATAATGAATGCCAACTATAATTTTATATAATTTTATATATATATATACTTACAAGAAGCAGAGTACAGCATTAGGAATAGAGACAGTGGAAATGTAATGGCTGTGTGCGATGTCAGAGGGATAGTGGTTGGGGGGGAAGGGGGTTCACACAGTGTGAGGGATATAAATGATAAACGTCTAAGTATTACTTTGTCTTGTGCACCTGAAACTAATTAAAAATAAATTAATTAAATAATTTTTTAAAAATTTTTAAATAATTTTTAAAAAATTTTTAAATAATTTTTTTTAAAAAAAGAATACTGTTGTCTTCAAAAAGCAGCATCCGTTTTACATAAACAGCCACATATGGGGTTGATATCACATTACTGAGCACAAATTAGTTTTCCTAAGAAAAGGAATACTAACACTTAAAAAAAAATTATCTTTGTCTTGAGATCTCAAGATAAGTTGAAAATATATACATAAAAATTTAGCTCAGAAGGAAGTAATGCTGTTAGTAACCCACAGACACTAAGGGTCCATGAACTCTAAACATAAAACTACCAGGACACTTAGGCCTCTCCAGAGCTTATATTATTGGTCATTCCATCAGAGAAACTTGCAAAATAGATTCTCTTTTATTATGTCGGATGACACAGGAAAGGCCCTTATTAATCTAAGTCCAATGATTTCAGAGATGATTTTGCCAAAGTCAACCTCAACTGAATTTTCAATCTAAACAACATATAACTACTATGTGATGGATGTATATGCTACGTGAAGCACCTGACTTCCAAAAAATGTTTGGGCAGAAAGAAGCCAACTTTTTCTCTGGAAGAGAAAGAGGTCCTTCCAATTGTCATGGAGTTCTGTATAAACCAGATAGATCCAGAGGCCATATTTTTATTTTGTCTTCACGTCATTTCAACCTGTGTTCCCCTATTTCACCTACCAGCATAAGCCCTCTATATTGTAGGGACTCTAATGTTAGTTACTTGTCAAGGACAGCTCCTGGAACTGGCAGTTCTTCCCCCTATAAACAATCTTCTACATATGCATATGGCTGGTTTGTCTTCTTCCATCAGATTTCAGCTCAATTGTTCTCTCCTCACAGAAACCTTTCCAGATCACCTATGTTTGATTGGTAACCAAAATTGTTTAACAAATAAACCAGTATGCAATGGATCAAATACAATAGGAGTTCATTTCTCTTTCACTGAATTGTCTAGGTAAATCTGGTAGATTGGTTTTTTGCTCCACACAATCATTGAACAACTCAGGTTGACGTTAGCACTGCCATTTTTAACATATGACTTCCAAGATTGCTCTGGTCACTCTGATAATTGTTGTGGCCCTCCAGCCCACAGGAAGAAACAAAAGGTATTAAAAACCATATAAGGAAGGTTTTATGGACCAGGCCTGGAAATGGCACATTTCACTTCTTCTCCTGGACTGTTAGAAAGAACTTACTCAAATTGCCACTACACTACTGAAGTTTTAAATTTAGAAATTTAGTGTAGTTTGGCAGTCATGTGACCAACTATGATGGAAGAAAGGGAGAATGAACTTTGATGAACAGTTAGTAGTGTCTACTACACCACACTAGTTTTAAGTCACATCTATTAATTTTCTATCCTTCCCATTGACCTGTAAGATCTTCAGGTCAAGATTTTTATCTGTCTTGTTCATGTCTCATTACTCAACATTAAAATAGAACTTGGCACCTGATAGATGCTCAAACAATATTTATTGACTGACTGATTGATTCACCAGGCCGGTGCCTCTCCTGTACAATGAGATCCACACATTTGGTTGCCACAATTTCCTGATGCCCAAGAGTCTTCTTTCAGAAATAACCATGTTCCTCCTCCTTCTTTGTACCCTTTTGTAACTATCAGATGACAGTAAGAACAATTTCTACCAAGTATTCAGTAGCTGCCATGTGTCATATACTACCTAAACATTTCATATGTACTCTTATTCAATCCTCACAATAACCTTAGGAGATAGATACTCTTATTAGTCTCATTTTACAAATGAAGAAAGTGAGGTGTAGGAAGAGTAAGTAATTTGTTCAAAGCCCACAGTGAAAAGGTAACAGAACTTGTACTCAAATGTGGATCTAGAGCTCAGTCTCCAGAGCCCAAGCTCTTAACCATTAGGTTTAATGGCCTCTCAAAAATATTTATTCATTTAAAGCAGTGGTTCTCAACTGTAAGCAATCTTGGCAAAGTCTGGACACATTTTTGAACGTCATGACTGGGATGGGGGGTTAACAGCATCTAACGGGTAGAGATTAGGGATGCTGCTAAACATCCTATAATCACGTGACTTCCCCACCACTATAAAGAATTACTCCGTTCAAAATATCAATATTGCCAAAGTTGAGAAACCCTGAATTAGAAGGACACACTGTTAGTCAATGACATGTTGCTTTGAACAAATCATAAAAAATTGCTCTCTTATTCTGATCTTCTCAAAGATTATTAAAAATCCTTCCCAATATTGTCCCCATCTATGTTATTTACATCCTTTTTTCACCCTTCAGCTTCTCATTTTAATTTGTCACTAGAAATTTTATTCATTATCGTTTACAAGCCTCAGTGGCTTTTGCAAAAGCTCAGGAAAGTCTCCGCTGTTTTTCATTCTAACACCTTCCAATATCCTACCTCTGAGGACACCTCCCTCTACAGGTTACCAACCTTTGGAATGATCTCCTCATCCCCAACCCAAACAAAATGTTTACATAGCTTCCCTTTCCTTTGTTAACTTATCAAACTACTCATCTCCTTTGGGCTACTGTGTTCCCTTGTATCTGGCCATGATTTAATGCCCACCTAATATAAATCCCTCTCTCTTATTAATAAATAAAATAAAAAAGAGCAGGTTAATAGCAAAGCCAAGATGAAACACTAGGCTCTCTGACTCCCAGTCAACCATTATTTTTAAGATACTACACAGCCTCATACCTGATGGAATGTCCATATGCATTTATATTTGCTCGTATTAATGCTTTTAATCTAGCTAAAGCTACCAGTAAAGATAGAGGAACCCACTAATGTCTAAATAATTTGTTTAGTATAATTTGCTTTGTATAACTGTATATATGCTCTGACACTAAATATATTTTAAGATATTGCTTACAGAAAGCAAAACTATGATTTTTACTGCCTCTTCACTGGCTTTACAGTCACAGTATGAATCTACCCTCTATAAATTATAATCAGAATGTTTTATTTTAAAGATAGTGGTAACGAGTAAGCTTGGTAATCAGAGAACATGAAGAAGACTCTAGCATCCAGGAAAAAGGACAATGGGAATTCTTACATTTCCTCTAACCTGCTACCCAGTTTTGATTTTAACTTAAATTGATTCTAGGAGGGGAATGACAGGATAGAGGCAAGAGATGGGTAGTGAGGATGATGGAAAGAAAAACATTGCAGATGGAAAGATGTACTCAAAGGAAAACAGAGGGAAACCAATCTAAGCCAATGGCCTCAAAATGGGAACTTACCACCACAAATCCAAGATCTCCAGGTATTTTCTTTTTTTTCCTACAGAGACAAGATTGTCAGGATGTCAAGCACCTGATTGAACTCTGCCACACTGTGCTGCTGTGAATTCCAAGGCTATGTGTGTCATTCTGCCCATGTGTTTCCAATTTAACATGCTCCTTCTCTCCAGATAGCTTTACAAATAGCTAAGCACACTTAATGTGGTGACCCAACCAGGAAGTATGTGTCAGACTGCTAACTCTGGTGCTCCTTTCAAATAATTGTCTGGACAGGCAAAACATGACCAGCAGCTATTCCTTGCCAGGGATTTCTGTGGCAGTGAGCCGTCTAATCTGGATATGATCTTTCTTATGACCTTGGCTGCTGTTTCGCTGTAATTATCTTAGACCTGCAGGTAAAATCTAGGCACTTTCATGAATATGGAATTTTTATGGAATGAACATCAAATATGGAATGTAAGCTTTTGTAGAACAATGAAGAAGCAACAGATGTGAAGAAGCGAGAAGGGAAAACCAAGAGGAACCAGATGGTTGACACCCTTATGAAAAATGGATATGTGATGCAGCACAATTGCCCTCTTGGTAGGAAGAGAAATACTGTAGCTTTAAAGAGAATCCAGTACCCAGCTTAATCTTTTCATGTTTTCCATAATTCCAGCTCCTTGCCACTCTACTACAATGCTGACCCTGGGACTTTTGCAATGCCAGAGTGTCATATTTGTCATGGAACACTGAACCACACAATTAAATAGAACTAACCATGAAGTAACATTAGATCTGAATGGCTGCTTGAGTCTGATAATACTAAAGACAAAGAAAAAACAAAAACAAAAAAACCTCGTAAGATGTTCCCAATAAAAAGAGAGGCAAAAGTAAGAAAGATAAATGCATAAACTGGTAATTAGATATAAATACATCCATAGAAGTACAAGCAGTTCCTTTTATATATAAATTAGCATTAAAAAGTCCACCTATAATTAAAACCCACATTTCATTCCACCCAATTTTGTAGGGTATATCTCCATCAATATGTGCAAACACACATGCATTACTGATATAAAATTATGACAAAAATTCCATATATACAGTTCATAATTTAAAATATGATTTTTTGCACTGTAAACCATTCAATGTGATTTATCATAACCCAGGCTAAGAGATGTTACATCTTGTGTCTATAGTCAGAGTTCTCAGAAACATCCACATATGCAAAATTCCCTTGGAGACCTAAATAAAAAGTAACTGAATGGAGGACTAACAAATGTCAAATACATGTGTGTGTATATATATATATATATATGAATATGCATATACATATATATGTATATATGTGTATGAATATACATATATATATGAATATATATATTCATGGGATGTGGAGTACATAATAGGGAATAGAGTCAATACAATTGTAACAAGCTACATACGATGTCAGAGGGGTAGTAGATTGGGGGGAAGGGAGAAAGAAAGAAAGAAAGAAGGAAGGAAGGAAGGAAGGAAGGAAGGAAGGAAGGAAGGAAGGAAGGAAGGAAGGAAGGAAGGAAGAAAGAAAGAAAGGAGAAGAAAGAAAGAAAGAAAGAAAGAAAGAAAAAAGAACGAAAGAGAAAAACAAAGCCAAATTAGCTTTAAGACTTACCTGTGGGGGTTTTTCCCAAGCCAGTTCTTAATGTGAAGAGAGAACTTACACAAAAATTTTTTTTAAGGAAGAGAAATAAATGGAGAGGGGAGATGAATCTTACTCCAATTCTAATTGGTCCTAGACCCAAGGACATGATGAGGTATTAATCTGTATTACAGTCTGGTGAAGAGACTATTTGCCTAATTAGTATTTCTAGGTTATCCAGTACTATGTAACCGTAACTCGTTTATTGTACGTAAAATGAATGTAAAGGAGCTTCACCACCTGTTCTAGTGAATGTTCTACTAGGGTTATTAAAACACTTAAAAACTCTTTGAAGATAAATGCAAGAAATGATATGGGCTTTATGATATTACTGTACCTGTAAAAATTTCGTCAGTTTTCTTGAACGTGTAAAGTCAGTTGAAGACTTCCAGAATCGCAGAGATTCAAATACAGCACCTCAACCTTGGCAATGTGTTAGATTTACATGTGCAAGTAATTAGAGTGTAATTTACAGCAGTATTCCTTTTTGCAAATCTTTGATCTCTTCTTCCTGTAAATGAAATTAAATAAGAATATGTTGGCTTTAGAAATCTTTTATTTTCCTTTTTAAAATACTTTGTAGTAAAATGTGCTCAATTAAAAGGGCAACCACAAAAGACAGAAGGAACTCTGCTGATTCTGGAGTGTGACAATCACACACCAATGAGATTAACCCCCAGCAGACAGATTTCAACAAACACAGTTTACCTTCATCAAAAAGCACTTTCAGAATTTTGCATTGGAAATGCATTTCAAGTTCAAAATATGCCCTCCAAAAATTATATACATATATATATTTCTTCTATATGTCTTGAACTTTTATTATATATATATAATACAGATATATCATTATATTTTAAATATTCTTAATATCTATTTAAAATGTTACCATTATTTCCTTTGATTCTAATTTTATGTATACACACACACACACACACACACACACACACACAGAGGGTACCAAAAAATGTATAAACATTTTTAAAAAGGAAAAAAAAAACTGTATTAAAATTGTAAAACTCAATATATACCAATAACAAAAGATGAACACCAGTCACGTTTGACTTCTACAATTACAAGAGGTGCTCAAAGTGGTTACCATCAGCGTAATTTTAATTCAGTGTTTTCCTTCCTTAAAATGTGCATACATTTCTTTGGATATATATATATTCACCATACATATATGGTGAATGCTGCTGCCCAGTGCCACCCAAGGGAAAGGCAGGGATCTTCAATACAGGAAGCAGTTTGACATACCTTAATAACAGTGTGTGACAAGTTTCACCTTCTTCAGTGCAGTCAGTCAGGTGTGAGCTACGGTTGAGAGAAGGAGTGTTTTAAAGTGAGGGGTCCTGGAACCAATCCCTCATGGATACCAAGGGACAATTAAGTTTTGGGGGTGAAAATTTGTATGTGTATTTTTGACTGTGCCAGGGGTCAGTGCCCCTAATCCCTGCTGTTCAAGGGTCGACTATACATATATATGTAATGTTTTTAATTTTATTTTATAATTAACACTGTAGGCTCATTTTAGAGGCTAAATAATGATAAAGTAGAATATTTGAGAAGATGGAGGGAAAGAGCTAGAAGTTACACTATTTTAGCCATGAGAGACTAAGGAAAAATTCTCTATGCATATTGTCTGAATGTGACTGGAAGAAAATAACCCTGTGATTCTATTCTAGCTGAGTTATTAAATAAGGCAAATGATTTAACATTCTTATCTTAAGTATTCTATCTGTAAAATGGGAAAATTTATTTCCATGTGTCAGTGAAGTAATCTGCACTACACTACTTAAAAATGGTTTTCAAAGAAGTGAAACAAAGGAAAGTATATATGCCAAATATGCTTTCTACACGCTATTTAATAACCCAACAAGAAATAAAATATAAACTTTACAACCTCACATATCAAGCTATCATTTAGCAAAGAATATTTATTGAGCTTATACTATGTGTCAGCAATGAA
Organism: Rhinolophus ferrumequinum; assembly: GCF_004115265.2. NCBI lineage: Eukaryota > Metazoa > Chordata > Mammalia > Chiroptera > Rhinolophidae > Rhinolophus > Rhinolophus ferrumequinum. The sequence goes on from NC_046288.1 coordinate 57,030,173, forward strand.
CAAGATAGATATGGCTTTGTCTTCATAAGCCCTACGTTCTAGAGGGAGACAAACAACAAACAAATAAATAAGCAAAATAATCACACTTTGTTAAAAGAATTTTCAATAAGACTCCTACATCTTACCCTAATAGAGCACTTACCACACAATTGTATGTGTACATGCATGTGTGTGTGTGTTTTTATCCATTACTTTGAGGTGTTCTTAATGAAATGGACCATGTCTTATATTATCCAAAACTTAGCACAATAGCTAAGACAGAATTCATATTCATGTAAAATTAATGGATGAAGAAAGCGAAGGAAAAAAAGAGAAAAAAGAATGAGTCAATAAGCTATCACCAACAAATTACCTTAAAAATAAAGTGACTTTGTCTACAGCAAGTATCATTTTACAGACCAACTCTTCCATCAAGAATAACTATAAAAGCTCAAGATAATCCAGATTTTTGAGGGCCTTAGAAAGCAATACTGGTAGCTGAGATTTAAAAGGACAAGAGCCTAAAGAAAAGAGTAATATATTGAAGTGAACCCACAGTTCTCTGTTTCTTGTTCCCAAAATGCATTTGCAGATTCCTAAGATGAAGATGGCAAGAGGCCAAGAAGACAAAGAGAAGTCAGACTGAAGCTTCTAAAGACGTATTAAAGCTAACCAGAGTTTTTAAGTAGTCTCATGATACCAGAAAGGCAAAAATTTCTACCCAAGGGGAAGAGTCCTGGAAAAAAAACAAAAAACACAAGCTTTCCATTAAGACTCCCCAAAGTCTACAATCTAGGAATAAAGGCAAACTAGAAATGGTCCAGCCCTTAAAAATACTGAAACTCAGACTCATACATCTCAATCCCTGATTGTTCCAAGATAATGTTTCCAAATTCTGTCTAATAGGTAGAAAAAGAAAACACTAGAAAAAAGATTTCATTATCCAGGGGCTGCATAACTTTTTTATTGAATATGCAAAGCATTCAATCAAAAATTGCCAGGTATTCCAGGAGATATGACTAAATGACTGAAAACCAAAAGATAAATTAAGAAATAGATTCAAAGATGATTCAAACAATGGTTATCGGACATAAACTTAAAAACACTATATTTAATACGTTTATGAAATTAAGTAACAACATGGAGAATTTAACCAGAGAATTAGAGTTTGTAATAAAACTATCAAATTAAAATTTTAGAATTGATGTATTTAATAACTAAGATAAAGAACTCAACATAGCATATTAGACACCATAGAAAGGAGTATTGGTGAAATGGAATCAAACCAGTAAAAATATCTCCATGAAAGCAGAGATATTTGGGAGGGGGGAAGGTATTAAAGACAGAATGTAAGAAACATAATGGACATGGTGAAAACACCTATCATGTATATAATTGAATTCTTAAACAGAAAATAGAAAGAGAAAAAGTAAGAAGTCATATATGAAATGTACTAGCCAAGAATTTTCAAAAACTGATGAAAGATATCAAGCAACAGAATTTAGAAGCTTTATAACCCTAAACATTAAATACAAAGCAAGCATCTAGATATACTTCTGGAAAAACAAAGAAAAAATATCTTAAAACAGCTATATACATACACACAAACCAACAAAAACACTTTCAAATAAGCAACAATAACATTGACAGCTGATTTACTAACAGGAATGAAATCAGAGGACAATGGAAATTTTCAAACCTCTAAATCAAGATAACTTCTAACCAGAATTCCTTACCTAAAAGGATACTTCTAAAAAATAAAGGGCAAATGAAGATTACATCAGGCAAACAAAAGTAGAGAAAATTAATTGGCAGTAGATACATGCCAAATACATACATACATACATACATACATACATACTAAAGGTTCTTCAGGCAAAAGAAAGTGGTTCTAAATATACAGAAAGGAAGAGGTACAATAGAATGAGTAAATATATGGAAAATATAAATGAATTTTACTCTGTAACACAATACATATTGTGTCTTATGAAATTTAAAATATATAGAGAATTAAAATACATAGCTAGAAGAGCAAAAATGCTAAGGGAGGTAAGGCATGTTTAAAATTGCTTCATTGTCTAGGAAGTGAAAAGACTACAAATCATTGTAAAAGGACTAATTTCTATTATAGTAGAAGTTTCATGTAGATATCTATAATAGGTTGGCAAACTATGGCTAAGAGGCAAATCCAACCTACCACCTACTTTTCTATATTCTTAAAGTTAGAATGGTATTACATTTTTAAATTGTAGGGAACAAACAAACAAACAAACAAAAAGAACAGAATGTTAATAGAGAGCTGTACGATATGTCATACACTGCTCTAGATCTTTGCATTTATTAGTTCATTTAATCTGTACATCAACCCTATGAAGTAAGTACTATTACTCATTGTATAGATGAGGAAATTGAAGCTTCTAAATAGGTTAACTAAATAGTTAAGGAGCACACAGTTAATGTTGAGTTCTTTTGACATTCAAACTCAGGGAGTTTTATTCTAGAGGTTGTGCTCTTAACATAAAAAGTAATCCAAAGCTAGGAGAATAGCATTTAGGTGTTGAAAGAGAGATGGAGATACCACATTTTGGTGCATTTTCAGGAGGGAATTTCACTGTCTTTTATAGAAGCAAGGAAAGGAAACCACATTTCCTCCATGATAATAGGGAATACTAAATTTGAACACCGAATAAGTGAAATGCAATTCTTCTTATCAGTAAACCTGTGTTACAAAAAGCTTTACTCAATTACTTTTATTATATTTTGAAATTTGTCAATAAAATATTGCAGAAATTTGTCTTTTCTTTTAATATATAAGTAGCTACATAGTATGACTGATTTTGCCTCTTGGCCTACAAATTCTGAAGTATTTACTATCTGGCCCTTTACAGAGGAAGACTGCCAATCTCTGTTCTAGAATAAACACAAACAGGGTAACAAAAGAATATATAGCTAAATGATTGGCAAAATCAATTAATCTAGAAGTCAAGAAAAGAACAAAAAGGAACAATAAATAGGTGGGACAAAGACAAAACAAATATGAAAATGGTAGATTTAAACCGAAACATAAGAGTAGTTAAATTAAATGTAAAAGGATTTAATCTGATTGAAAGGGAAAGTTTATCTGACTAAATAAAAATAACATCCAACTATAAGCTGCTTACAAAAGAGACATCTAAAATATAAAAATACAGAAAATGTGAAAGAAATCTTATCATGCACAGAATAAACAAAACAAAGGTATGTGGCCACAAAAATAGCAAAGTAGATATGAAAGCAAGAAGCATTAATATAGACAAAAATGGAGAGAAAATGACGAAAGTACTGAATAAGTACAAGAGAAGATATCCAAATGGCCAAAAGCATGAATGATATTCAATCTTACTAGTATGACAAAAAATGAACTCACAATGATATATAACCCCATAAGTCACCAAAATATCTAGAACAAAAGGTAGACAATTAAAAGTTGAGCAACTGGAACTCTCATATACTGCTGATAGAAATGTAAACAAGGTATACCACTTTGGAAATCTATGAAGCAATACCTATTAAAACTACTGTGTTTCCCCGAAAATAAGACCCTAGTCAGACAATCAGCTTTAATGAGTCTTTTGGAGAAAAAATTAATATAAGACCTGGTATTATATTATATTATATTATATTATATTATATTATATTATATTATATTACATCATATTATATTATATAAGACCTGGTCTTAGATTATAGTAAAATAAGACCGGGTCTTATATTAATTTTTGCTCCAAAAGACGCATTAATGCTGATTGTCCAGTTAGGTCTTATTTTCGGGGAAACATGGTAAATGTACATATTCCCCATGACTCAGCAATTCCACTTCTAGGTATATACCCCCCAAAATGTATACATGTGTTCACCATAAACATGCATAGAACTGACCATGGGAGCATTTTTGAAAATAATCAAAAACTAGAAACAAATGTCTCTCAGTAGTATAATGGATAAATAAACATATCTATATTAATGGAATATTATACATTAATGAGTATTAAATAAGTTACTGTCACACTCAACAATGTGATATCTAAAAACATAATGATCAGTGAAGGAAATAATATATAAAAGAATACCTTCTGTATGTGTCCATCTATATAAAGTTCAAAAACAGGCAAACCAAACACATGGTCATAGAAGTGAGAATAGTGATTATCTTTACAGGAAATAATAACAGAAAATGCACAAAAAGGGGCTTCTGGGGTCCTGGGAATGTTCTATTTCTTGATCCAGGTGGAAGTTACATGAGTATGTTCACTTTGTAGAAATTAGAGCTTTTACAATTTGTATGCTCTCTCTATGCAAGTTACACATTAAATTTTGTTTGAAGAAAGGAAATAAATAGCGTACCAGAAGAGATAATAAGTAATGATTATATGGTTATCACCCTGACAATCGCTCTCTTGTATTTCTACAATAGCCTTGTGCTGATCTCTTACTCCAGCCAATAATGCAAACTACTGCCCAATTGTTTTCTTTAAATGCCATTTTAATCCCATTGCAAATCCCTGTTGTGCCTTCTATTCCCATATCAAATCATGTTGGAACTCCTAAGTGATATATCTAGGCCTTCCATCAAGAGACTAGCCTTACCTCTGCAAAACCATGACTCCCCAATGACAACCAAGATTTGCCAATCCCTGTTCTCTCCACAGAATCTTTCTGCACATAGTTTCTGCCTGCTTAGAATGTCTCTCTGGCATTTATTTCTCCATCAGAAACCTTTTCGAAGACTTAAAACTTCTGTGAAAGTTGCTTTGACAATTCTAATCTACAAATGTTTTCCTTACTCGGTTTCCATAGCATCTAGGAACACAATCTGTTCCCACTTCATTACATTATTTCCCATGTACTACATTAGAATTTCTCTCCAATTAATTATTTGTATGTCCTGTCTCCCTGACAAGAATGTAAGTTCATTTGGTTCCAAGAAGTTTCATACAATGCCTGCATTCATCAGTGTCTCTGCTTAGGTAGATAAAGGAATGAATTATTTGTGGCCATTAGTACAGATGAAAGAAAAAATGCTTTAAGGGTTTTGTTTTTCCGTTAAATATTTAACTTTCTTTGCTCATCTGTAAAATGAGGAGGAGTTGAATTGATACTGTCATGGCCCACCTAATGGTTACTTCTTATCCACATAATGTAGCATCTCTCTCTCAAGGCAAGTGAGAAAGGATAGATAGATGATAGATTAGATAGATAGATAGATAGATAGATAGATAGATAGATAGATAGATAGATAGATAGATAGAATAACAGAACAGAAAGCTCTAAAACCTATTTAGCTTATTACAACAAAATTAATTATAGCTTTTATCTATTTTAAAGAATCAGCTTTAAAAATTATGCTAGTCAAATAAGCAAAGAACAAAAAAAAGAGTTGGAAAAAAATCAAATACAATTTTTGGATAAATTTCTAATATCTTCTGATATATTAAATTTATGATTTAGCCATTCATTCATTTATTCGTTGTACTAAAAAGCTTTAATTAAATATACAATAACTTACATTTACATATTACCTTGAATTTTAAAGTGTTTCATATTTATTAGCTCATTTGTTTACACTCATTTATTTGTCATCTCATTCTAATGTAAACACTTAGAAAGTAGGAACATCTTAACTTTTTTGTTATAATAAAAATAGCTAATATTTCTTGAGTTTTTATTGTTTTAATTGTCCTTTATGTGTTACCTCCCTCATTAAGCCCTCACAACAAATCTTTAATATGAGAACTATTATAGCCTTAGTGTACAGATTGGGGAGGTCACACATAAGTGATGAGAACAGAATTTAAATCCTGAAAGTTTGTGTCCTGAGCCAGAACTGTACTGTCTAAGGCAAAATACTGTTAGCCTCATCGTTAGGTGGAAAAACAAAGATGAAGGACAGGGAGTATTTCTAAAATCAAATTGAATGTGAATGAAGAACATTGCACATGAACACTGGTTTTTCTGACTTCTGACCCAAAATCAAGACTCTTTTACCTTGGAATTATAAACTACATTGTCATTTTCAAAACTGTACAGATGCTATGAAGAGCAATTTCAAATCTATTGAAAAATTTAAAGCACATATCCTAATCTGGTAGTTTCACTTCTAGGAATTTATCCCATAGATAAACTCACGCAGGTATGAAATAACACACATACAAGAATATTCATTATTGCATTTTTGTTTGCCCTATCAATTGGTCACTCTTTAAATAAATCTATTTCTGTCACAAAATTAAATGGAAAATAACAAAACAGTTCTACAGGTACTAATAAGCAATGATCTCAAAATATGGTAAAGAAAGAGAGAGAGAGATGATGGGATAAAACAAAATGGGTTCTTATTTGTTTAAAAAAGAAGAAAAATACCAGAGGGTAAGGGAGGTGGGGGGCGGGAGATGAGGGTAAGGGGGATCAAATATATGGTGATGGAAGGAGAACTGACTCTGGGTGGTGAACACACAATGTAATTTATAGATGATGTGATACAGAATTGTACACCTCAAATCTATGTAATTTCACTAACAATTGTCACCCCCATAAATTTTTTTTAAAAAATTAAAAAAAAAAAGAATATGTGTATGTATGTAGATAAGATGTCCGATGGCTATAAAAAGAACTCGTTACAGTGGTTGCCTTTGGAGAGAAAAAATACTGGCTTAAGCATCAGTATAGGAGGAAAAGCATTTTTCACTAGATTATCTTGTATATATTTAAAATTTTATATCAATGCATGTATTACCATAGAAATATAAATTAATATTTTAAATAACACAAAAAATAATAATTCCTATGCCTGCTTTTGGAAAGTATGCAGTCAACAAATAGAACATTCAAATGAGAGTAACAACCATGAATTCTCAACCTTGAGAAAGGAGAAAAATCAAACACAGTAGTAAATTATAGAAAATAAAATGTTTACTTGTACTAAATAGCACTGTCCTAAATTAAATAAGTAAATTATGTCTGGTGCAAAACTAGGCCTGCTAGGTTTTTGTCTAAACTGAATGCAATAGATTCTTTTCAACAGTTTCTCAGTCTCTCCATACTCTCTCTCTCTCTCTCTCTCTCTCTCTCTCTCTCTCTCTCTCTCTTTCTCTCTCTCTCTCTCCCTGCTCTTTTTCTCTCTCTCCTCTCATTTACCATCTAAATTTCTTTGATGAGTGTTATAAACACTCAATTGATTCAAAAAATGGCAATAAGGTAGCAAAATGAAATGAGAAAAACACCTTTGTTTTGTATTTTCCTTACTGCAGACACACAAACACATGTCAATTTCTCCAAAACTAATTTTTTTCTAAGGAACAATCCACAAAGAACAAATGTTGGCTGATGGCGACAACTGTAATAAGAAAAGTTTGCCACCATTGCTTAGCATTCATGACTAGGAAACCGATTTTGACTGTGTGTCTTGAAACAGGCTTAATTATTTAGCTACAGGAAGGGGAAAGGGAACACTTCTGTTTCCAATATTCATGAAAAAAAGTCTCAATTTTGGAGAAAAGATAAATTTGGATATGCTGAAATGGGATTCTCTCCCTGCTGAAACGTTCTCAAGACATTCTGCAGACCAGGGCTGCTGCTGTTCTGCTTCGTCCTCCAGCTCTCCCCTCGACACAAGGCACTGCTTATTTAGAAGCTAAATCTAAACCGCATAATTTGGAAGAAAACATACAGAGAAATATCCCCTCTCCAGGGGCTCACAAACAGAGGAGCCTCTCCCCACTGGAGATCTGCTTATTTTTATAATTGATACAGTGTAGGAAAGTCTTTTTATATGTTCTTGCCTGAGGGCTCAGAATTAATCAGTGCCTGTGATAGAGAAAGGTGTCAGCTTATCTCTATAAGCAAAGGAAGCTAAAAATTTATTAGAAATACAACTACTTTAGGAAGTTTGACTGTAAGGATTTCTACAAGGCTCGCTTGGCACTGATTATACCATTTACGGGCCCACAGACAGAAGGGATCCCAACTTTTAGACAGAAAACCTTCATGTCTGTTACATTTAATACTGGTCAGCCACTTCAGCGGGTCAACTAAAGGTAGCAAAACCTTGTTCAGTTTAGCCAAGGGTAAGATCTGGAAGCAGTTATCAAAGATTAGTTTCCCTCACTCCTATTTTCCTTCCCTTCATATGCAAATATGCATGTACCTCAGGCCCCTTTCTTCCTGTAACCCCGCCAGAACTCTCCCTCTAGTTGTAACCTCCATTTCCAATTTGCCCTGATTCATTTTTCTTAAGTCTTCAAATTTTCCCTTTTTCATAAGATCTGGATCCTCTCCAGCCCTCTTACTAACCTTGTGTCCATGGTGGAGATTCCTCTCTACTCATCCCAGACTGTCACTTCTTGTTTAATTTCCTGTTCATGAAAGTCACTCATTTGTTCATTTATTCAATAAGTATTCATGACCACAATATACCATGTGCTGTTTCAAATACCGTCAACATAAGAAATGTCCAAACCTGCAGAGAATTTTTATAAGAGTTTCTGTGAGCCAAACTGATGACATATACTATGGAGCAAGATCTCAAATGCTCCTGAGAATAACACTTTTGCAGCGTTTTTTATTCATTTGAAATTAAATAGGGGCTATGAGGAAGATTACATGGAGTTGGGAGAAAACAAGGCAGGGATTTGATTACAGGATTGTTAACAAGATTATGTGCTCTCTTGAGGATGGTTATGGATTATTTCAAAAGTGTGTTAACCTAGATGCACAGAAGCAATGAACAGGGCTTGATTAAGGCAAAGATAAACTTATTAAAGGGGGGTTATGAGAGAGATCTTAAAAGACTTACGAGAGAGATCACTTTGTAAGTTATATGAATGTCTAACTGTTATGCTGTATACATGAAACTAATATAATATTGAATGTCAAATGTAATTGAAAAACAAAAATTTAAAAAAAAAGAAAGAAAGAAAGAAAGAAAGGAAGGAAGAAAGAAAGAAAGAAAGAAAGAAAGAAAGAAAGAAAGAAAGAAAGAAAGAAGTTATATGCCTGGGGCTTAACTACCCACTATGACCTGCCCAGTTAGGAATTTTTGATCAGATCACCCTGTGAGGTTACTTTCCATTAAAACTCCCCTCCCCTCCACCCCACAATACTAAAAGTATAACAGTAAACAAAACAGAAACCAAAAAAAAAAGAGCAATGAAAGTATAGATGGCAATAGCAATCTTAACAGTAATTATGCTCCACATGAATCTAATGCTAGGGGAGAAAAGTTGTTTCTCAAAAACATCCTAACAAGTAAACTAACTCTAGATATTTCAAAATAAGTGAGTTAAAGTAGTTCTTATGTATATTTGCACAAATACTTGGGGTTAATTAGCATAAGTAAACAAATGAGTGGTATTTGTTGTCATTAGTCATAGAATTAATGCTAAAGTGTTTTCAGAAAAGATTTTCTAGTTACTACCATCATTTTGAACTTGAGGCGTGCTAGATGAATGTTCCACTAATAAAATATGCCACCCTCACTTTTCACTATATTTATTTATATCATCTCCAGATGAAAACTATACCTAAAAGAAATTTCTCATCAGTAACAAAAGGCCAGGGATAACTTACAGCAGTGTAATCTCTGAATATAGCCATTAAAATTACATGGGGATACTTTTATTAATTGAATCACGACAATAAATAGCCATTCCCTCCAATGTTGTCCTTGATTTAAGATTTTAAAATAATCTTTATTTAGAAAAATTGGCCAAAGATTGTGTTACCAAATGTTTATAGTCAGTGTTCTGAAATGATATTAAATAAATTGTCTTTAAATATACTAGATAGCATGACTATTCTTGCTCAGCATTAAGGAGAGCATATGGGCAGAAATGATTTGTCTTATCATTCATCCATCTACTGGAAGCCCAAAGAGACGGGCTGCACTGGGAAAGGAGGCCCCTCTGTGCAGACCAAAGCTCATGCCCAGATCAAGTGGGTTGGGCGCGGGGGGAAGCAGTGGAGTTTAGTGAAGAATGCTTATGACAGACATTGTTGGATGGTGTTTCAGTCCATTTGAGCTTCTATAAAAAATACTGGATAGTTTATAAACAACATAAATTTATTTCCCTCAATTCTGGAGCCTAGAAGTCTGAGATCCAGTCACCCAGCATGGACAAGTGAGGGCTTCTTCTGTATTACAGACTTCTCATTGTATTGTCACCTGGTGGAAGGTGTAAAGGATCTCTGTGGGGTCTCTTTTACAAGAGCACTAATCCCATTCATGAGGACTCTACCCTTAAGCGCCTCCCAAAGTCTCCACCTACTAATACCATCACACTGAGCATTAGGATTTCAACATATGAATTTGGGGTAGGATGCAAAATTCAGACCATAGCACTTGGTTCTTGGAACATCCATTCCCAACCCCTTCTGCCTTGCTATCTTCCCCCATAAAAAAAATTGAAAGCTAAATGCACACTTTTCCCCTACTTCCCTTAGAGTTACAAGCAGTCATGTAATAAGGTTGACCCATAAGATTTGAGGAAATAAAACCTGTTAAGGCTAACAAAGAGAGGAAAGGCTATGCTTTCAAATTAAATAGGTGTTTGTGCCTTATCGCCTTCTTTCCTGTTTTGAAAGCAAAACTGATGCCCTAAGCTTCGGAAGGCACCAATGCCATGGACTTGAGAAGCCTAGTTGCCCAGGATAAATTCAAAGTGCCTGAGTCTTTGTAGATGTCATTAAGCCACTGCACCTGCATGAGGCTACTTCCCTCAAGACTTCCTACGTGAGAATAAAATCCTATTTGTTTCAGCTTCAGTTAGCTGCATTTGGGTTTTTTGGGGTGTTTTTTTTTTTTTTATACTTATAGCCCAAAGCTACTGACACAGTACATGAACTTGTAAATCGGGCAATTCCAAGTTAAAATCCAAGCTCAAACATTTGATATTTGCTTAATCGCAGACAACATCCCCTCCCTGGTTTCCTTGTTCCCATTGACTCCCCTCAGGCATTACATAAACGATTTCTCTCCTTTAGCATTATCTTCCGACCTCGTTATTGTCTTTTCTTCAGAAATCAATCTATCTCGTCCCTACTATTTTGTCCCATGCTGATTTTTTTTAAATGACAAAACAAAGAGAAAACTCATGATAGGGAGAAAAATGCAATATTTCATCAGATTAGTCTAGACTTGGAATGATGTATATGAGAATGTATAGGGGAAACGAATGCTTACTAAAGAGAAAAAACATTAACTTACTCTTTTGCATGTCTATGTGTGTCCTACTACACAGAGAGGTAGAGGAATTTGCCAAATAAGGAGAAACCATGTGGAGCCAAACTCCAGTCTCTGGCAGGGAAAAAACAAAACAAAACAAAAAAAAAATGATTAAAAATGTACTTTAGAATTAAAAGACTAAAAAATCAAGAAGACAGGTTACAATATGGGAGGAAGAAAAAGATCCCAACCTGCAAATTCATCTATTGTTTAAATTCTCATGATCTCTTCAAAATCTGCACAGATTTTGAAAATGTCCTATTTGTTTTCTTCAAGATACATAGATGTTAGCATGGTGTAAGCAGGGAAAACAAAACATAACAAAGCAAAACAAAATGAAAGGGAGACTGTCCCAAGAGTTGGCCAGACTATGAGGTTTTATGAAATTAAAGCCAAAAGATGAATAATTAACAAGATTATTCCCATGTTTGTGAAGTTAGCTATTAGGTCAGCATAGCCCTCTCCTGATTGCCTGTCCCCCAGAAAGTTGAGCAACTGTAACAACCAAATCCCCAACTAATGGATTAGTCCTGTTTGAGAAAGAGATAAGGAAAATCAAGAATACTTTCTATGGATTGTCAGCTTCTTTTAATCCAAAAACGCTAAAATTGAAAGCCTACTTGACAGACTTTGCATTCCATTACATCTCATAATAATCTCATTAATTATCTCATTATCATGATGACAATCTCATTCATTATCTCTCCCATGAACTAGAAAATGAAGTCAATTACCCAGAGTTCAAATCTGTGACATAATTTTAAATATTCCGCAAGGCAGTCACTTACAATGAGGCCATAGATGACAAAAACCAGTTTATAATTTGCTATAAAAAAGCACTAATATACAATCAGGGCAAATAATAAAATGAGATCAGTAGAGGAACCAACCTCCCATGTGATAATGAAATACATTTTGTATAGACTGCCTTTTAGAAAAACAATCTAAAATGTAGCTATAATTTAAAGTAGGCAGAGAGTGAACGGATAGGGGGAGAGAGAGAAGGCACTTAGACTTCTGAACAGGTTAAGAGGCGTGATTTATGCTATTTTTGTGTGAGGCACATATTGACTTGGGAAGATCTAGTTGTCACTAAGCCACTGCAGCACACTTGAAACATGATTCTTAGAAAAGATTCACCAGAGATGATACATAACTTACAAAATGCCCAAAAAAAAAATACTTTTTGGGGGGCTTTGTGAGTTACAAACCATCCTAAAATTTAAGAAACTGAAAACAAAACAGCTACATAATTTGACAGCAAATACAGATACAAATTATGTCATCAAGTTAGCAAAATAAGCCATGGATTTAAGTAGGGGACCCAAAAAAGACTTCATCCTGTAGAGAACAAAATGAAAGCAGAAAAAAAAAAAATGCAATATAATCATGTAAAAGTGTATGACTTGACTGTTTGCACATCTTCCTGTTTTGGCAATGTTAGTTTACAAATGACTTGGCCAAAATGTATTATAAAGCTGCTTCACATATGATCAGGGTTCTCTGACATCTGATGTACAGAGATAAAAACCAAAGTGATTCTTGTCAAATCAGAAATTCACCAACCCCAAATTGCTATTTGAAAATCCCAACAGTCCATATAACATTAATGGTACACTAAATTAGATGACTACTTTAAAATTCTGAAATAGGGGATCTCAAAATTAAAACGTCCTGTGAACTGTTGTCAGATTCTCACATAAAATTGTTATATGGAGATTCAGAGAAAGGAAGAACTGGACCCAAGAAATGTATGTATGTATGAGTGTGAGTTTATGTGTCTCTATAGGTTTCTTTTTATTTCTTGTTAGTCTCACAATCCAATTAAATGAGAATTCCTATGAAATCTAAAGTTCAGTCCAAACTTGATTTTTTTTTGTACTCCCAGACGGTCTTATCTTCTACCATAATGCAAGAAATAATAAAGGGCAATGTCTTTTTTTTCTCATTACTGAGGTATAATTGACAATACACAAAATACAATAAAGTAAACATACATAAAGTGTAAGTTTGAAAAGTTATGACATATACATTCACCTGGGCAACCATCACCACAATCAGTATAGTAAATGAGAGTATATATGTCATCCCCAAAAATTTATTCTTAACAATTTGAAATCCCTCCCTCCCCTTCTCCACCCTTTGGCTCCCTCCTTCCCAAATCTGCAGAAACTACTGATCTGCTTTCAGTCACAGTACACTAGTTTGTATTTTCTGAAGTTTTTTGCAGATAGCATCTACAGCATGTACTCCTTTTTGGTCTGGCTTATTTCACTCAGTATAATTATTTGGAGATTCACCATGTTGTATACGTACCAGTAGTTCACACCTCTTTATTGCTGGGCAGTGTTCTATTGTATGGACATAATGCAATGTGTTGATTCAGTCCTTTTTCACTGGACATTTGTTTTTTTTTTCTAGTTGTTGGCTATTACACATAAAGCTGCTACCATGTTTCCCCGAAAATCAGCTCTAATGCATCTTTTGGAGCAAAAATTAATATAAGACCCAGTCTTATAAGACTGGTATAATATAATAATAATAATAATATAATATAATTTAATATAATATAATATAATAGTACCGGGTCTTATATTAAGTTTTGCTCCAAAAATTGCATTAGAGCTGCTTGTCCAGTTAGGTCTTATTTTCAGGGAAATATGGTATGAGCATTCATCTTGAATTCTGTACCAACTTATGCTTTCTGTTCTCTCGAAGGTAAATATCTAGGAATATAATGAGATCACATGGCAGCTAGGGTTTTAACTTTTTAGGACACTGCCAAATCACTTTGCAAAGTGATTTGACCATTAGCAATCCTACCAACAGTGTATGGAAGTTCCAGTTCCCACACATCCTTGCCAACACTTGGTATAATCAGTCATCTAATTTGAGCCTTTCTAATAGGTGAGTAGTAATATCCCATCATGTTTTAATTTAAATTTTTCTATTGAGCATCATTTCATGTGCTTACTTATCAACAATCTATTTTCTTTGGTGATATGACTCTTCATAAATTTTACACAGATTTTATTGGGTTGTTTGTTTTATAATTATTACATTTTGAGAGTTCTTTACACATTCTGGATAAAAGACCTTCATCAGATACAAAGTTTGCAAATATTTTTCTCACAGGATGTGATTTATCTTTTCATTCTCTTAACAGATTCTTTAAAAGAGAAGTTTTAAGTTTCAATAAAGTCTAATAGATCCTTTTTTTTCTTTTATGAATTATGCTTCTTATGTTGTATCTAAGAAATCTTTGCCTAACTCAAAGTCAGAAACATTTTCTCCTGGAAGATTTACAGTTTTGGGTTTCACATTTATAGTTATGATTCACTTTAAGTTAATTAAGGATCTAAGTTTAGGGTTTTGTTTTGTTTTTTTTGTTTGTTTGTTTTGTTTTGTTTTGCATTTGGATATCTAATATTTTCAGCACCATTTGTTGAAAAGGTTTCAGGGGGCTACAATGAAGATGTCAGCAGGACTGTGTTCCTTCTGGAGGCTGTAGGGGAGAATTGATGTCTTTGCCTTATCTAGTTTACCTAGTTTAGATTAAGCCCACCTAGGTAATCCAGGATGACTTCTTCAACTCAAAGTCATTTGATTAGCAAAATTAATTCTATCTACAGCCTTAATTTCCTTTGACAAGTAACTTAATATATTCAGAGGTTCTGGAGGTTAGGATATGGACATCTTGCGGGGGCTGCGGGGATGAGCATTATTTAACCTACCATACATGTTACTGAAATCCATGTTTTCCTATTCTAAAATCTTTGTCCATCCTATATGATAGGTCTGCTGTCATTACCAATTATTCCACCACTCTGCAGAGGCTAATTCCCATTCTCTACTAGTTAGCCTTGTCCTACGGCAGTTACATGAACAGTGCCCTGCTTTAGTGTATGAAAGTATGTTAGTGTCATAGTGCACAATAAGCCAGGCATTCAATCTAGGAATCTGTGTGACAGTTTCTACTTTGGGGGAAGTGTCATTAAAATAGTCACGCAACTACCATGCTTGAGGAAAAGCTGAGGAAGTTTCTGTTATAGTAATTTTATAAAATGCATTTCTTCATTTAATGGGCTGTCATATGCAACAACCTTCAATGTAATTGTCAATCCTAAGCATATTGATTTTATGCAACCAAAATAATAATTTTAGTTACTATTTACTCAGTGTTTACTATGTACCAGATATCTGTGAAGCACTCATTACCTTGCTTAATCCTTACAACAAACTCTATGAGGCAGGTTTTGTTTTCCCCGTTTCAGAGGAAACTGATGTACAGAGAGAGTTACAGGGACATTAAATTATTTCCCAAAGACCGCATTTTTAATGTGAAGGGGAGCCCTGTTTGACACCTACTCCATGTTTTTATAACTATGATGCCACACGGCTATAATCCCACACACAGACTGGCAGGGATAACATTAGGAGAAACCTAGGGTTGAGAACTCTTGTTCTTGAGCTCAATCTCAAACCAACACTTGACCTGCCCCCATAATCTCATTGTTCACTCACTTTTTACTTTGTATTAATCAGCTTTGGCTAGGTTATGCTGCAGTAACAAATGACCTCAAAAATCTTTGTGGCTTTCAAAAACAAAGATTAACTTCTGAATTTACATTGCATGTACATCACTGACAGCTCCTACCTGGATTTAGGCTGGTGACCTGGCAGAAGGACAACAAAGGTGGAAACTGCAATGGGTCATAAAGCTTCTGCTTGAGAGGGACCTACATCAGTTCTGCTCACTTTTCTTTGGTCAAAGTAAGTCACAAGCCAAGCTTGATGTCTGCTAATCAGAGAAGTATAACCTTCACACAGAAATGGGCAGTAAATTGGAGGAGCAATAACAAAATCTATCACAAACTTCTTGCTTCATCTTTCCATTCCTCTGGCTTACTCCAGAGCTTCCCATTCAACATCTTTATGCATTTGTTTCTCTAGTTCTCAAATTCACCTTACATCTGTCCTTTGTCGCAATGCACTACTTTTCTCTTCCCTGTCTGAGTGCTTGCCAGGTGCACATCTGCTAAATGAACCCCCTTCAGTTAGGTCTGGGGATTTTCCCCTATAAATGGCTCTAACAGAGCTCCAGTGTCCAGGGATCCACTTCTCTGGCATTAGTTTACATATATATTTCCTGAATTTACTGAATGAGTTAAGTCTGAATCTAAAAAAAAAAAAAAAAAAAGTACATTCTTACCTAACAATGGATAGCCTGAAGGAGGGGTGAGAGATCTCTCCTACATGATAAAAATGTACTCTAATTATAGAAAAAAAATTAACCAAGAAAGATATGCTTCTTGGATATAACTTCCACTTCTGTCTAATTTCTTGTGTCTTTACATGCTACAGTTATAACAAGTATGAGAAGTTACCAGATTATGACCTGTGCTTTTTATCTTTACGTAAAATACAATAAATTTATTTTGTATTACTGAAAGTTGTGTTGTTTTAAAAATTAATTTTAAGGTTGGTTGTGGCTTTGTGTGGGTGTGCGTAATTTTTTGAAAATAGTTTATAACAATATGATTTGCTTATGGTGTACATATAAAACTGTTTTAAATTATATAGAGATTTTTCATTTCTGAGAGCAGGAAAGGGCTTAAGTGATTATTCTGAAAGGGTATCTATTATGTCCTCAAAATTTACATTATCAATACCAACTAGACACTTCAACATTTCCTTGGAAAAAGAGAAGTCAGTGCCTAGATATTTATCCTGAGCACTAGGACCATATACTTCTCTTATTTAACGTTCATTCTGGAGTGTCCCTTAATCACCTCAAATCACCCCATATCTAATTATGTCAATCATTTCAATCCTTTTCCTCCTGTCTATCCTTCATTCCTCACCTCTACTCCCATGGCCACGACTAACCCACACTTTCTGTATTTCCCAGGGTGTGGAAATATGCCCTCACTCACCCAGCCACCCAAGACAGAAACTTGGGAGTCACAACAGTCTCTTTTGTATCACCTCTCTCATAACTCAGTTACCAAGACTTCTTACTTCCTACATACTTTTCAAAGCTGTCAATGCTCAACATTTCCACTATCTGTGCCCTGGTTTAGGTTTTCATCATTTCTTACTAAAACTTTTGATTAATTTCCTTATTGAACTCACTCTTCACCCAACGCTGACATTGCGATATCTATGAAATGCAAATCTCATTGTATCACTTTACTATTTATAATTCTTTCATTACAATATCTACCATTTATCAAGCCTACTGTGATAATCAGTGTAAGAATTTTTCATGTAACAGCTCATTACAGTCTCACAACAACTCTGTAATGGAGATAATAATATTATCTATGATTTGAAGTGAGAAAATTTATGCACAGAGAGGCCAAGTAATTTACCCATGCTTGCAGTACTAGTGTTAAGTCTTGGATCCAAACTCAGGCAGTGTACCTCCAGAGTCCTTTTTCTTAAGCACCACACTCTATTTTATTATTCTATTTATATTCATTCACTACATAGAGACAATGACTCCTCTTTAGCTTCTGGATAAATTATAAAGTCATCATGCTCTGTCAAGCTTACTTAATGTCCCTGTGCCTTTGTTTACACTGTTCCTTCTCTAGTATGTTTCCTTCCCTTTTCCTCCTGCTCACTTCAGATTAAATACAAATATCACCTCCTCCAACAACTATTCATATCCCAGGTTCTTCTCCACTGTGTGCCCTTTGTACCTTGTGTATACAATGTCATTGTCATCATAAGTACCACATTTCTGAAGTAGCTGAAGTGCTTGAGAGTTTATTCATGTACTGTGCAGCTACTTTATAACAAGTACTATGTATTTCATTTGTATAATATTTTATATTATAAGCACACTTACAAGAGTGCTGGACACAAATGTGTTCAAGAAATGTTTTGATAAATATGTGGGCAGAGGAATGGACAGCTATCACTTAGAGTTGCACTGCTCAGTATGGTAGCTACTAACTACATGGGACTATTAAACACTTAAAATGTGGTTAGTCCAAATCAAGGTGTACGATGGGTATAAAATCCATTATGGATTTTAAAAACTATGTGTGACAAAAAAAATAAATAAAATATGTCATGAATAGTTTTTATATTGACTATATATTGAGTTGACAATACTTTATATATTTGGTTAAATAAAATCTGTTATTAAAATTAGTTTTACCTCTTTATCATTTTTACTTTTTAATGTGCTACTAGAATATTTAAAATTACACATGTGGTTTGCATTATATTTCTATTTTACAATGTTGCCTTAGAGAAATGGATTTAAAAGGCTAGCCAATGATGGTTAGCTGGTTTAGGCCATGAGATGGTGATTTGGGGGCAATATCGATGCAGTGGATGAGGTGCACCTGGCACACAGTAGGTATTCAATTAATAATTGTGGAATGAAGAAATGAATGAGCAAAGCAGGTCAACAAGGAGCTGTAAGAACAATTGGGTTTCATGGTGAACTAGGAAGCATTAAATTTGACATATGTTTAACCTCCTGCATTCTTTATTTCTGGTTCATAAAGGGGCTGCTGTGTTGTGAGCCCAGGTAGAGGAGCATATCCTGACACTGAGTAGCCTAAGGAAGATGTGATCCAGGTTTTTAGATTTTTAATTTACTCTCTAAATGACTTTATTGCCTTAAATTAAGTTTGGGTGTTATCATTGTTTTGATTTTTTATTTGTCTGTTTGTTCTGTTTTGTTTGCTTAGTGTTGCTTTGTTTTGCTTTGAGATCCAAAACCTGAATGTTTAATGGTCATGGGATCTGAACAGGAATTCTTTAATCTAATAAAACCTAACTTATCCACAGTACAATTATCTGGCTATCTTAAATATCCAGAACCAGGAAGTAATCAATGAATATGCTGAAGCATCAATATGGATGTTCCAAAAATCCATGTCTTAGAAACCATGCACTTAACTCACAAAAGTAAGTTTGATATTTGTTTATCTGCTGATAAAAATTAAAATGGGAAATAATAATAATAATAGTTTTTGAGCACTTACTGGACATAGCACTGTGTTCAATGAAAGAGGTATTATTTTCATTCCTGTTCTACAGATGAGGAAACAGAGGATAGAAAAGATTAGATTCAAATTCATAGGTGCCTGATTCCAAATCCAGCAATATTAGCTGTGATACTGTGCTGCTCTGTAGCAGATTAGCAGAAGCCCTGGATATACCAGCAGTGGACAGGAAATGATAGCTAATAACCTGATAAATAATGCATGGCCTCTGCCTTTAAGTCTGGTCAAGTAAACTAATAATTGCAATACAATGAGATTTATTGGTATAATAGAGACATAAAGTGCAAAGTAAACTCATGAAGTAGCCAATCCTAACTGAATTTGGGGATAGAGAAAGGTCACCAGTGGCTTCTTAGAGAAGGTGGCACTGGATCTGAGAACCGGGGGACAAATTTTCCAGATAAGAAAGACATGACATGATTATTCCAGGCAGAACCAAAACACCAGCAAAACATGTTCATGGCATATTCTAGAACTACAAAGGAATAGAAAACATTGTGCAAGGAGAGAGGAAGTGAGAGAAAAGGCTGGAGAGATGGGCTAAAGTTAAGTGATGGTGGCCTCATATATTAAACTATATGTGATAGAGTAAAGGAGTAACAGAAGCATTTTTAAAAAGCTACATTGATTTGATTGCTTTTTTGAAAGAATACTGGCTACAGTATGAGAAATAAGAGAAGGAAGGGAAGACAAGAGGCAAGGAGGTGACACTAGAAGTTGTTGTCATAATCTAGATGAGAAATTGAAGGGCTAAACCAGGACTATAGCAAAAGGGATATAGAGATATGGATGGATCTGACTGCTACCAAGGAGATAGAATTCAAGGCTTAGTACTTATTTGGATAAAGGTGATGAGGGAGAAAAAGGTGTCATAGATGATGCTAAGATTTCACTTCTGGCAGTTGGGTATGTGGTGATGTCCTTAAGTAACATAAAGAACAGGAGAAACAGAGGGAGAGCGATGGGCTCCATTTCCTATTTGTTGAGTTCAAGGTGCCTCAGTGGTATCTAAGGAAAGATGACCTGTGATCAGTTAGATCAATACTTCTGGAATACTGCAAATAGATAGGTCTTGGCTAGAGATGCACAGATTTGGAGCGATCACAGAAAGAAAAATTGTCTAAGGATTGTCTCAAGAGGAAAATTGAGAAGGAGGGATGTCTTGTAAACCAAAGAATTCTTTCTCCAGAGATTATGGAATGAAAATAATGACTTTATTATACACTGCATTATAATTTACAAAGTACTTACATAAATACTGATTCATTTGACTTACAACAATTGATTGAGAGAAATAGTGTGCTATTGTTCTCATATTACAGATTATAAAACTTAGGTTCAATTTAGTTAAGAGACTTGCCAAAGGTCACCCAACTAATGGGTTGTGGAGCCAAGTCCAGAACGTAGTGTTCGGATTCCAAATTGGAGTCTTTTTTCACTAAACCACATTGCTATTGTTAATATTTACTGCAAATCCCAAGTCAGAGAAGGTATGAATTTTGACTTGAGTTTGTTGGGCTGAAACAGGCAACATGCCTGTAATTTATCTACACCTAGCAAAATGTCAGGATTTAGGTCAGTGTTGGAGACACCTGCCTAGACTTTAACCTCTTACATGAGCACCAACAACTAAAAGTGTATCTGCAGTCAGTCTGTCTTTCAAATGAATAGGTCAGCCTGGAAAAAAGCCAAAATTATCAACCTTCCAGGCTTTGTGACATGAAAGCCTTCAGATCTTTTTCAACAAAGCCCATTTAAAGGATCGTGAGCCCTTGAGGCTGAAAACAAACGTGACATTCTGCTGCATTCAATAATTATTTGCTTCTGAGCATTTGTTTGCCATTATTTTCTATGGCCGCTTTGTAGGATTTCTGTTGAGATTTCCCATATTGACAGACCAAAATGAATGCATTGTAAATTCCTTTGGTGGATGATTAATACCTTTCTGAATAAAATTCAAAATAGGGAGGGATAAAGATAGGCATAGAAAAAATAGAGAAGTTGAATTCAATTAATCATATTTTTTTGTTCTTATGAAATTGGAAGCGCAAGATTACTAAAAGCAGAGCTGTCTCAGTTAGGAAGAAAAAGTCAGAAGCATCTTTTTGATTGCCTGGACTTTCACTCAAGAGAACACAGATGTGGCCAGCACAATGTTTTAAATGTATGAAGTTCCTGAATTTATCTTTTGTGAATGTGGGTTGCAGAGTAATAGATAACTAACAAGTAACGTTGGTTGAGTTTCTATTGTAATTAATAATCAAAAGTATGGTAATTAAACACTTAAACAGTTAAGTGTTGCAAACTTGTCTGAGCAACTTACCTCCATTTTAGAATTTCCCTCTCCCTGTATCTAATAATAAATAACAAAACGATGCTTCATCAATTATCTGTTGCTACATAAAAATCACTCTCCAAAACTTAGTGTCTTAAAACAAGAACAACAAGATTCTGTGGATCATCTGTGTCATTCTTTTAATCTGAAACAGTTTGGCCAATCTCTCTTGGGTTCTTTCATGAGTTTGTGTTTAGCTGGTTGGTCTACTGATGGCTGTGTGTTCAAGGATCTTTCTCTCACATGTCTCACAATTGGCAGACTCTGATACAGAATACATGGGCAACTGAGCCACGTGTTGTTCATCCTCTGGCAGGCTAGCCTAGACTTCTACATAGAGTGGCCATAGCATTCCAAGAAGAGCAAGAAAGAATAGACCTCCCAGCTCAAGTGATTTCATCATCTCTCTGCACCATATTTGCTAACATCCCATTGACCCAAACAAGCACAAGGAAGGGTAAGCCCAGATTCAAGGGGCAGGGAAATCGTTGCCACCTGCTGGACAGGGGGAGCTGCAAAGCCACATTGGAAAGAGATGGGTCTACAGAGATGAAAAGACTCTGTGGCTGTTTTTCCAATCTACCACAAAGGCAAAGCATAATACAATATCAGTATCTTCAAAACCCAGCTACCAAGAAAAGAAACAGAAAAGCTGCAGCAGCGTTCAGCAACTGAACCCAACCACAGTTACCACAATTCACACTGTCGAAAGATAAAGTCATGAGAATTTTTATTAATGTCCCATTTCTAGATAGAAACACATTACATGTATATCCTTCTCTTGTTCCTCCTCCTGAGATGCAGTGGAATGTGCAAAAGGTTAAAATGGCTTTGACTTTCTCTAATAGAAGTAAGAGTTGTAGTACTCCTCCCAGATAAGGAATAATCTGAAAGTTCAGAATATTTCAGCAGAGAGAACAGAGCCCAACTGTTCTGAAAAAGACTAAATGCTCCCTCTCCACTTCTGCTTTCCCTCACTCTGCCTAAGAGCACGTAGTTCGGAGAACACAAGTAATGTTGGAAGAAAGTCAAAAAGTCACCCACTCTAAATAACCGCAAATTGAATATCTAGACAAAGCCACTCAAGCATAAACAAAATCCTAAGAAATAACAGAAGAATTACAAGAAATAAATGAAGGGGAGACAGAGGGAAGAATGGAGGGAGTGATGGAGGGAGGGAGGAAAGAGAGAGATTATATAAAAAGACCAAGGATGTGGACAAGAAGAAAATGACTCGAGAACAGTAGAAAATTACTTATAATTTAATAAAAACATAAAATCAATATACTAAAAGCTTAAAGACAAATGACAAAACATCAGAATGACATAGAAAGGAAAATTCAATCATCGAATATTAAGGGTAAAGACAATTTTTTTATTAATAAATTTCAAAGAGCAATCAATTCAATAGGCTCCACTGGAAAGCGAATTATTGTCACAAAGGAAAAGCTTGAAATAGTCACAGAGGATGCAGATGAAAAAACAGATAACAGCATTTAGAAAGAAATTAATGAGTGAGAAAAGCAAAGATGATCCAGTTAAGGATAATTGTTATCCACAAAGTAAAAAGTCCAATAAATGGAATCAAATTTTTATTAAATTAAATAATAAAAAATTAGGGGAATAAAGAAAAAAATTGAATTTACCATTGGAAAATAAATGCAATGTGGTCCAAAAATTACAACACTGATGATATATATCTATATCTATATCTGTATCTGTATCTATATCTATATCTAGATAGATAGATAGATAGATAGATAGATAGATAGATAGATAGATAGATATAGATAGATAGATATACATCAGCTAAGGTTTTATACAATATTTTAAGAAGGAATAAGGGGGAAATTCTGCAAGTACCCAGGCTTTAAAGCAAATCATTTACAAGGGGAAAATATCAGGTTGATCTCAGCTTTTCTACAGCAGTGTTTTATGCCTGGATACAACTGAGCAATATTTATAAAATTCTGAAGGAGAGAGAGGGTGACCCAAAAATACTATGCTTAGCTTAAATGGCATTCAAGTATAAAAACACAAATAGGCAATCATTCTCAAATATAAAAGAATTTGAAAAATATACAGCCTACAAGCTTTACTTAACAAATACATCTGAAAAGAAAACCCAAAATAAAAAACTCAGGACTGACAAAGTCCTGGTGGTAATTTAAAATATAGAATTAATGTAAAAAATACTTTGAGAAATATCGTCACTGAAACAAGTGGATATTAAGTGCTTGGATAATGAAGGAAAAAAAAAACAAGGAAAACTAACTATGGGATCAGTTAATACCTAGCTCTTACGGTAAGGAGTCAATTGCTACAGTCTAAAATTTAGTCAAGTAATTTAAAAAAAACGTAAAAACACGATGTCTTCCACTTCATATTATTTCATTATTTATGTTCTTTACTTAAACAGGGTGTTTAGGAAAAATACCTTTTGTGATAAAGAAAAAAATAGGTAAAGATAGATATACATATGTATAGATGTATTATATATGTATTATAAATATGTGAGGGAAAGCAGAAGTGAAGAGGGAGTCTTTTTCAGAACACTTGGGCTCTGTTCTCTCTGCTGAAATATTCTGAACTTTCAGATTATTCCTCATCTGGGAGGAGTATTACAACTCTTACTTCTATTAGAGAAAGTCAAAGCCATTTTTAACCTTTGCACATTCCACTGCATCTCAGGAAAAGGAATAAGAAGCTATACACATGATGTGCTTCTAGAAAGGTCTGACAAATAAGTTTACGAACTCATCCTAGAAAAAGTGCTACATACCTCATTGCTGAATATCACTACGGTCACCTCTGAAGTACTCCCCTTGGGAAGCTATGCACCGATGCTCCAGCACCTAGTCCATCCTTCAAAGCAACTTTGGAACTCTTTTTCTGGAATGGCCATCAGTGCTGTGGTCATATTACCCTTGATGTCCTGAATGTCATCAAAATGTCTTCCTTTCAATATTTCCTTTATCTTCAGGTAAAGAAAGAAGTCTTTGGGGGCCAGATCAGGTGAGTAGGGAGGGTGTTCCAATACAGTTATTTGTTTACTGGCTAAAAACTCCCTCACAGACAGTGCTGTGTGAGCTGGTGCATTGTCATGATGCAAGAGCCATGAATTGTTGGAGAAAAGTTCAGGTCTTCTAACTTTTTCATGTAGCCTTTTCAGCATTTCCAAATAGTAAATTTGGTTAATTGTTTGTCCAGTTGGTACAAATTCATAAAGAATAAATCCCTCTGATATCAAAAAAGGTTAGGAATATCGTTGCAACAAGTTCGCGAACTTAATTGTCAGAACTCGTAAGATTTTTATGAAGTAATCAAATGTCTGTAATTGCAGTGAAATCATAAGTACCTTTGGCAAAATGCCAGAAGGGCAGGATTTTATAAAAGAACAACAATAACTATAAACCCAACACTAATTGTTCTGCTATTGTACTGTAAGCCATGGGCAGTCAGTACAATTTGGAATGAAAATAAAAACATGGGACAATAATGACTAACATCAGGAGAGAGAGAAAAAGTACTCTGGTGAGAGGATGCTGTTTAAACCGCATAAATTCTTTCCTCCCTCCTGCCTCTATCTCCATGATTTGAAGTCTTCCTAGAAAACCTTTATTCCGTAGGAGGCAGAAATGTAAATTCGACCAAGCTCAAAAACCAAGTCATTGAATCAAGGAGTGCTCTGTGACATCTTTGAGGAAGTGAGATCCCTAAGCAACTCCTGCTTGAGGAGATGATAAACATACCATTACAGTGAAAAGATAAAAAACTTAGAATATAAACAACCAAAAACATCTCTGTATTCTCAAAAGAAACCAAAAAATACTAACTCTATCCTGGGTTTTATGCAGTAATAAATAAGAAATTGTCCTGATAAATGCTCTGTTCAAATGCTCTGTCTTATGTAGATGGGTGCCCATAATCCTCTGAGACAGCGTTTAGTACTAATCCAATTTTATTAAGAAACTACAGAGTTTACAGAGAAACTTAGCGATTTGCTTAAAGTAATGCAGAATCAGGATTTAAACTCAAGTAGCTCTGACTCCAAAGTTCACATGCTTTCCACCATCTAACATTAGAAGTCAATGTTATTTAGTTATAAGTACAGAAATTGAGTTTATTTTATAATGTGATAAAATTGGAAAACTCTAGGGTGGAACCCTAAAGAAATGCCAAGCGTTCTTTTTATTATAATTAATCTGGACTTAATTCCAATTTTTAAGGTGGGGTTTCTTTAATGGATGATTCAAAAATAATTAAATTGTGGTTATGAAAAATATTGAATTTAGCCAAAGCAGGGGAAGATCCTAATGATAAAGGAATGATGTCAATGAAATGAATTTCTCAACTTCAAAACAACCTTGGTGAGATCTAGACCGATTTTGACAAAAGAACTTTAAACACATCTAAAGTTTGTTATAATGGAGTTGAGTATCAACATATTCCCTTCAAACTTCTTCCAGACAGTCTATTAAAAAAGACATATTTTCAAAAGAAAAAAGATCCATTGTATAGCCAAGCTGTAAATGAGCACATATTGGTCAAATCTACCATGGAAATATTAGAAATACTTCCGAAAATCACTCTTTTCTGTAGTTGCAAAAGCAATTCATCTAAAAAAAAAAGACTGTTTCAAAGATATCATCATATCCTAAAGCAAAATTTTTCACTTTTCAATATTTAACATTTAAAAACACTAGTTTTTAGGTATCAGTTTACAGTGATTCCTCCTTGTCTAGGTATAGTATCTTATACCTTGTTCTTCTTTTTTTCAGTGCTTTTTAACTGAGAATGCCTTGTTTGACCACTTAACTCTAATCTTGTCTCATATACTTCATCCTTTATTGTCCACTGAGGCTCAATCACAAGGAACTTGTGAAAAGTAGTAGAAATACTATAGGGTATGGAGTTAAAATCACAAGGCTTGTATTTTAAATCAAATTGATTAGTGTTCAAATCAACAGAGCTGTGTAAATTCCATGGGACAAGGACTGTTAGCTATCATAATCCCAGTGACTAGAAAATTGAGTAGGCACTCAATCAATATTTGGTGAAAGTGAAAATAATATTCTTTGACCACACCATATGATTACTCTTAAGATTAATAGAGGAAGTACTTTTGTTAATCAGTAAACTTTATTTTTTAGCGCATTTTTAGATTCAAAGCAAAATTGAACAGAAAGTTCCTATATACTTCCTGTCCCCACAATGCACAACCTCCACCACTACTGACATCACACTGTGGTGGTACATTTGTTACAACAAATGAATCTATATGGACACATCATTATCACCTAAAGCCCACAGTTTAGGTTAGCATTCACTTTTGTGTTGTACGTTCCATGGGTGTTTGATAAATATATACTGATGTGTATCCACCATTATTGTATCTTACAGAACAGTTTCACTGTCCTAAAAATCCTCTGTGCTCCACCTGTTCATCCCTTCCTACTCCCTAACCCTGGTAAACCATTAATATTTTTATTGTCTCCATAGTTTTGTCTGTTCCAGAACATCATATAGTGGGAATCGTATAGTATGTAGCCTTTTCAGGTTGGCTTCTTTCAGCTGGAAATATGCTTTAATGTTTCTCTGTGTCTTGTCATAGCTTCATAGCTCATTTCATATTAGCACTAAGTAATATTCCATTGTCTTGATGTACCACAGTTTATTTACAAGACGTACTTTTAAACTATAAAACACAACACTAGTTATTACCATCATTGTGAATGTTGACGTTACATTTCAACATTGTCAGCTTGACTATGCCTCAACTCTTGGTTTTTGGGTCACTGAGACTTACTGATACCTCATTTTTCAGAAACAAAAAAAGAGTGTAAACAAATGTTCAAGACATTGGTTGAGGTGTGTCCAAATATCACACCCATAAAGTAGTCAGCTTGCAACTATTGCTCCATAGCGTGCTAATGTGACTTGAACTGGATGTCAAATATCCACTCTTCCTTTCGTAAGAGACTATGACTAAGAGAATTTCCAGACAAATAAATGTTTCTCTTTTCTCACCTCCAAAGACCAATTTCAACATCAAACCCAGGCTTAGTACTGAAAATTTGAAAAAGGAAAACTGAAGTGTCAATTTACGTCTTCTCTGGCCCAAGCCTAAGACTCAGTATATCCTAAATTAGCACCACGCCCAGATTTTGAGCCTACAGTAACACCGACGTCCCTGTGGTCGGCCAAGCCAAAAGTGACTGAACATGAAATAAGAGCTCCTTGTTCCTGGATGGTAGAACAAAAATCATAGTGCCTCTAGACATTGGAATAAAATTCACTTTGCTAATCGACATTTTTCTCTGAAGAATTCCATTAAATGACATTTTTATTAAGTTCTGGATTCCTATTTATTTTTTTTTTCTTTTTGGCATACTAAAACCATTTGGTTAACCAAATTGAACGTGTAGTTGGCAAGCAATCAGAGCACCCTTGTTGGAGTAAGACCACACTAATTAAAAAGGGATTAGAGGGCCTCTCTTGGGAGCATTATCTATACTTTTCAAAAATATAATTATTACCCAGTTCAACAAAAGATATTGACATAGAAAAGTTCACAGAGGAAGAAGAGATCGTATAGAAAACAAAAACATAATAGCTCTATGTTCTGCACGTGATTTTTTAATCCAGGCACCAGCACAACTCACTTACCAAAAATTATTATAGACTCCCACTCTCACTGGTATTCAGGGCTGCAGATCCCACATGACACAGCTTTTTCTGTTATATTTTGTGGAGATAATATTTAGAAGAGCCATTTAAAGTTTAATGGAATTTTAAACCTTTTAACTCAGTTTTAACAAATATACTCACTGGAAATGAAAAACATGAGTTATGCTCACCATGATACATGTCTACCTCAAGAGAGAAGAACTTCTAATAATTTTTGATAATAGGGAGAAGATTCATGTGTTCCTCCAGACCCTATGTTTTAGGACCACAGTTTATTCATTTACTTCTTCATCCAGTTTTCTAAACATCTACCAGAACTTTAGCAGGTGAAGCAGAAGAATGTGGTAATAGCTTTCAATTTTGATTCAGTAAAAGTTATGCTGGTCTAATACCTGTCCTTCTCAAATTCTTCCAAAAAATTGAAGAAGAGAGAATCCTTCCTAAATCATTTTATGAGGCCAACATTACCCTGATACCAAAACCTGGTAATGATAACACACACAACAACAATAACAACAACAACAACAACAAAATAAAAAAACTACAAACCAATATCTCTGATGAATATAGATACAAAAATCCTAAACAAAATAATAGCAAATTGAATACATTAAAAAAACTATACAACACAATCAAGTGGCGTTCATTCCAATGGTGCAAGGATGGTTCATCATATACAAATCAATCAATATGATGCACAATAGAAACAAAATAAAGGATAAAAATTATATGATCATATCAATAGATGCAGAAAAAGCATTTAACAAGATACAGCATCCACTTATGATTTAAAAACTTAATAAA
Source organism: Rhinolophus ferrumequinum (assembly GCF_004115265.2). Taxonomy (NCBI): domain Eukaryota; kingdom Metazoa; phylum Chordata; class Mammalia; order Chiroptera; family Rhinolophidae; genus Rhinolophus; species Rhinolophus ferrumequinum. Next base: position 57,059,268 of record NC_046288.1, read on the forward strand.
ATGGATATATAAGGAAATTACCTCAACATAATAAAGTCTATATACAACAAATCTTCAGCTAATATCATATGTAATCATGAAAAACTGAAGCCTTTTGCTCTACATTCAGGAACAAGGCAGGGTTGCCCCGTATCACCACTGTTTTTCAACATAGTATTGGAAGTCCTAGCCCGAGCAATCAGGCAAGAGAAAAAAAATAAAAGTCTTCTAACTTGGAAATAAAGAAGTTAAATTGTCACTTTCTGCAGATGACACAATTCTTTATGTAGAAAACCCAAAAGACTTCACCAAAAAAAAAAAAAAAAAACCTATTAGAAACAGTAAACAAATACAGTAAAGTTGTAGGATACAAAATCAATGTACAAAAATCCATTGAATACCTATAATGAAATTTCAGAAAAAGAAATGAAGAAAAAAAACAATTCCTTTTGCAATTGCAACAAAAAGAATAAAATACCTAGGAATAAACTTATCAAAATGCGAAGGACATATATACTGAAAAATACAAGACATTATTAAAAAAAATTGAAGAAGACACAAAGAAATGGAAAGATATTCCATGTTCATGAGTTGGAAGAACCAACTTATTAAAATGGCCATATCACCCAAAGCCATAAACAGATATAATGCAATTACCATCAAAATCCCAATAGCATATTTTAAAGATATAGAACAAAAAATCATCAGATTGGCATGGAATCACAAAGAACCCAAATAGCCAAGGCAATTCTGAGAAAAAAGAACAAGGGCAGAAGTATCACACTCCCTGACTTTAAATTATACTGCAAAGTGACAATAATCAAAACAGCATGGTATTGGCAGAAAAACAGACACAAAGACCAATGGAACAGAATTGAGAACTCAGAAATAAACCCACATATGTATAAGCAATAATTTTGGACAAAGGCGCCAAAAATGTTCATGGAGAAAAGGATGCGTCTTCAATGAAAGGTGCTGGGAAAAACTGGAAAGCCTCGTGCAAAGGAATGAAACCAGACTGCTATCACGATACACCAAAATGAACTCAAAATGGATCAAAGACTTAAAAATAAGACCTGAAATAATAAACCGCATAGAAGAACTTACGGGCTTTTGGTTCAGAGATTTTATGAATTTGACCTCAAAGGCAAGGAAGTAAAAACAAAAACAAATGAATGGGACTATATCAAAATATAAAGCTTCTGCACAGCAGAAAAAAACTGTCAACAAAACAAAGAGACAACCAACCGAATGGGAGAAGATATTCATGAACAATGCCACCAATAAGGGACTAATATCCAAAATATATATAAAGAACTCATACAACTCAACAACAAAAAACAAACAGTCCAATTAAAAAATGTGCAGAGGACCTAAACAGACACTTCTCCCAAGAACATACAAACTACCAACAGATATATGAAAAGATTCTCAACTTCTCAGCAATTAGGGAAATGCAAATCAAAACCACAATGCGATACCACCTCACACCTATTAGAATGGCTATCATCATCAAGGCAAGTAATAACAAGTGTTGGAGAGGCTGTGGAGAAAAAAGAACCCTCATACACTGCTGGTGGGAATGTAAATTGGTGCAGCTACTATGGAAAACAGTATGGAGGTTCCTCAAAAAATTAAGAATAGAATTACCATATGACCCAGCAATCTCTGTTCTGGGTATCTGCCCAAAAAAATATGAAAACATTTATCCGGAAAGATATATGTACCACTATGTTCACTGCAGCATTATTCAGGGTGGCCAAGACATGGAAACAACCAAAGTGTTCTTCAATAAATGATTGGATGGAAAAGGTACGGTACATATACAAAATGGAATATTACTCACCCATAAGAAAAGATGAAATACTGCTATTTGCGACAACATGGATGGATCGTGAGAATACCATGCTAAGCAATATATGTCAGAGAAAAAAACTTGAGAACTATATGATTTCATTCATATGTGGGATACAAAACTGAAAGCAACAAATGAACAAGACAAACAAACAAAAACTCATAGGCACAGACAACGTTATCAGAGGGAAAGGGGGGAAGGAAAAGGTAGAAGAGGGTAAAGAGGGCCAAATATATTTGTATGGTGACAGAAGGAGATTTGACTTTAGGTGGTGAACACACAATACAACATACTGATGACGTATTATAGAATTGCACACTAGAAACCTACATAATTTTATAAACCAACGTCACCCCAATAAATTTAACTAAAAAACATATGTTGGACTTCTAGGATAGAATGGTAGAGTGGATTGTGATTCCTCAGTGGCCATTATTCTTTAATAATGGTGATTAGGTCACAACATATGAGACATAATTCCCTATATCTAACCTAATTACATCAACAAGCTTATAAGCTTTATATGAGGAATGCTTCAGATGAGCTCCAGTTAATTCTGGCACAAAATCATTATCTTAAAAGGATGAAATTTGACTTACCTTGTTCTTATCATCATCACTTTGAACATCTACTTTTAACTAATTTTGAATCTACTTGAAATCTAATGTTCTGGGATTTATTTGCTAAATACTGATTATCTTATTCTAGAGTTAAATTTAATTCCATCAACCTTTCATTTTTATGCATTTTTATATTGAAAAGTCAAAACTAAAGTGAAAAGGACTTTTTTTTGGTAGAGGTTTCCTAATGAAGTTACAGCGATTTCAATTTTCAGTTCAGGAGTTACACACAAAGTTGCAAACCAAGATAAGATAAACGTAAGAAACAGCAGGTTAATTTGACACAGATTAATCAAAGAGCTTCTCATGCTCCTTTCTGCCTTAGGAGAGATTTTTCCATATACTGATATCTAATTCCCTCACTGTGTCAGAACTCCAGATATTTTCCTAAAAATATTTTAGAATCCTAGAGTAAAATTTCCTCCAGTTGATTTTTCCTAGGAAACAAAGCTTACCTTTTATTCTTGCTGTTTTCAATTCTGTTACAGAATCATAAATCCCTTCAGCTTACATTACTCTTGGATACAGCAAAACACATTTACATGGCTCTAATTCAGCTAGATACTGAACAGAAATATTTTTAATGCTTTCTATATTGGAAATGACTTGCTGGCATTAATACTGTTAAGTCATTACAGCATAGTTCCAATGAAAGGAATTTGATGGGATTTCATTAAGTAGGGGAAAGGAATTTCTCATGATGAAGTTTTTTGGTGTTTAGGCGTTTCTACTTATTTAGGCTTTTTGGAGAGTTGTTTCTTACCATTATTTTCACTCTCTTTAATAACTGCATAGTCAATGAGTATTTTGCTTGGTCTAAAATGCACCTTGTCAACAATTTATGTCCACCACTCAGTAAATACTAACAACCATAATTAATAATTTAAAACAAAAAAGAGAAAAGAATTTGGAAGAAAGATTGTGAGTAAATACGAAAAGCGCTAGATCACTGGAGTTTCATGTTTACATATAACAGGGTTTTCTTAAACAAAAATCAGCATGTTTTTACTTATCTCATTTCCATATAATAATTTATGTATGTATATCTGAGAACTAACAAAAGCTTCAGAAATCAGTATCCCTTTCTAATAAATTACCTCCTCTAGGAACAGAGGGTGTTAATAAGAAGCAGTCAGTTCCACAAAAGGTCTAAGCAAACGCTAAGGGGGATGATGGATACCATTTACATGATTAATGTTTCCAGGTCATATAATCTACTGCTCCTATATAGTTTAGTTTCTCTTTTCTAATTTTTTGGTTCAAAGTAGTAAATCACGTTAGTAAAAGCTGGAGAAGCAATTCTCAGAATACAGACAATAGAATTTAAAGGGCCGTTGTACAAACAAAACATTCTTGAATCAAAGGGGTTGATTTTTGCCAAAATGAGCCAAGAGGCCAAGAATTTCATCCTCCTGCTCTAAGGTGCGCAGTTTACTCTTTGTTTTCATTTCTGAAGAACACCAAGAAAATTTTAAAATGTCAATTTTTACTTCAAGAATTTGGAACCATCTAAAACCTTTTCCTTCTCCCCCAAATGCCTGCAGAACTTGGCTCAGAAACCACTCTATCACTGTAAAAATAAATGAGAAGATTGTGCATAATACCATAGAAATCCAAGTTAGTGGTGTATTGTGAGGGATCTGCTTTCCTATTCCCAGATGAGTGAATTAAGGCATGAACTTCAGGGAAGGCTTTCAAAATAACTCTGTTCATTATAGATGCTTTTGGAGGAAGAATCCGAAGTGTTCAAAATCCCAGGGGCTGCTCTGCTACACTGAGTGGCCTTTGGATTGACATCCATACTAGTGAACTTACAATAAATTCAAATCCCACAATAGTTCTGCTGGCCAAAATATTTTTATCATAGAAAGGATCAAGAAAATGGCTTAAAATAGGCTTGATCTTGTATTAGAGCTGTACTAAAAATGGATATTTTAAGTCCATGAATTAAGTTGCCTTCTATCAGGAGTGCAATTGTGTCTTTGTTTATTGAGATGATGAGCATGGATAACAAAGTAATAAAATGGGCATGTATTCTCATTCTAACCTTAGGAACCTCCAGCACATAATACTCCACAACAAATACATACCCACTAAGCTAAAAACAAAAAATTTCAGCCAAAATTTTGTTCCCATAGAAGAAATCCATCACAACTGAATCACTTTTGATTCATTCAATTTACTATACAAGATGCATAGTTGATTTGCAAAAGAAATTATATCTTTAATTTCTGCATCAAGAGTTAAGAAAAAATGTTTTGCCATAAAGATAATTTGGAAGTAATGTGATATCACCTGATGATGATAAGTAATTTTTTTATGCCAGAAACTCAAAATTCTTACTTTGTGTTTTTTAGCTACAACCCCTTATCCCACTGTATCTGCCAATAAACAATTTTGTTCCATTTGACTCCTATTTCCTGTACCATAATTCTTCCTTTTTCCTCGCTCAATATAATAAACAAATACATATTCATCCTCACGGAATCAGAATAACATGTAGGAGCAATTAGTTCTCTTCTGTGAATCACTGACACTTGTTCCAAGAAATAATAATTTAATTTCTATCAAAAATCAAATCTTTTTATTGAATTCATCAATCACCACAGACTTGAAGGTAACACATTCTTAAACTATTCTGCCCCAGGGAAATCTAACAATCTAAAGTTGTTTCAAGTTTTTCAAGATTTGTTCACATTTTTCTCCTTATATAGACAACATCTGGGTCATATGAGATTGGAAGAACTTGTGGAGAATTCCCTACATAGCTGTCTAAGAAAGCAAAGGGACTTGTTAACAGGAGAGGTAATCCAATTAGAATAACTGGCATTTGCAAGGCATGGTTATATGATGAAGACTTAGTTTGGCTTTCACCCAATCTCACCTCCTATCACATAGGCAAGGAATCTGCACTGATATTAAAGAACCACAGATCTCCAGGGAAATAAAATGAATCTGGGCTGATTTCTGAGGATTATTCTCTTCTATACACAGAACAAGGCAAATTAGTTTACTGCTTTGAAGGTGAGAAGAGAGGATTCAGATGACAAAGGGAAAAGAGAAGGATTGATTTTTTTCATTAGGCAACTACTTTTCATCTCTCAAATTTTCTGAATTTCGTAACTTTTACTGCTATGAAATCATAATTTCCCCATTGCATGAGAAGAAATTATACCATGAAAGTAAAGCAGCTTGTACCTGAGATGTAGCCATCAGAATATTTCAACCTATCCTACATACTGTCTGATTGACTCAGACCTTGAATGCAGAAAGTTGAATCTGTTTCTTCTCTCTCACTTAACAGAGAGGCAAACACACTGTCAGCACTCAATTAATGAACAGTGATTCAAAGTCCTCGGAGACAATTTGTGGTCCACTCCTGGACATCCTTCCCTTTGGCATGGCTCACTGTGCAGTGATAGATCTGGCTGCCGTTTCTACTGAAATGATCGAAAATATCTGACACTTTACTCAAGTGGGGGGTAAAATCCTCTATGTGAGGAACCACTAACTTACCAAGGAGGTAAGCAGTGAGGAAAAAAAACCTTCTTTCACTGCCTGTCAGAGACACTAAAATTGTACATAGCTTTTGATTAAACCTTGAGAGATACATTGAGAAGGATGTATGTCGTCTTCATCCAAGTGGGTTTTTCCAAGAAATTACCTGTTTCTTGGAAAATTTAGAGACCTCTTAAAAAGCAGTATGGCATTGAATAGTATCCAGTCACTTATTAACACCAAGAGCATGGATTTCACTGTACTATAATTAAACTTTTTTAAAAAATTCCAGCCATCAAGTACAAAGTATTTTCAAACATATAGGCAACATGGACAACATTTTCTCTCAAAACAAAGACATCTTATTGTTTTTGCTGTTGTCTTGCTCAACGAGGTTTAAGGAGCTGGGTTCTGGGATTGAAATGTTCAAACTTGTTATCTTTTGTTGTCTACATTTTCACTTAAAAAGCAACAAAACAGATCATTCTTACCAGAATAATACACGGTAAACAAAGCAAATAAAACATTAATTTATCAAGACATAACCATTAATTTAAAGTAAATACTATTTTAGAGATGTCTGCCTCTAGTCCTAGGTCTCCCCTTCCCTGAGAACTGTCTCTATAACTATGAGGTCATTTTGGGAATGACCCTTGCTGTCCTCAGGCTCTGTGTGGGTGGTCCAGGGATGAGTACCTGCCTTATTCAGATTTCCTCTTTCATGCACTGAAATTGGATACATGAAATTCCAGTCAGTTGTTGGCAGTGGAGCACAGAGAAAATATTGCTACATGAATGGAACAGCCATTTCCTATCATAAAGTAAAAGACAGTGGGTAAGGGGGAGATATATATATATATATATATATATATATATATATATATATATATATATATAGAGAGAGAGAGAGAGAGAGAGAGAGAGAGAGAGAGATCAAAAAGAAGACACAAGAAAACATGTAAGTCCTGAGAGAGAGTCAAACAATGGTTGCATTATTTTCAGATGCCTTTTCCTTTTCTTATTTCTTACCCTTCAATTTCTTGAAGTCTCTCTGTTCTTTATAATAGATTTCCTCTTTTGTTTAGGCTAGCTTGCAGGATGCCTGGCATAGACAGAAAGAATCTGTCAAACATATTTTTTTATTTATTAAATAGGTGTGATAAAGGGTATTCTGTAAGGCATTGTGGAACACTTGGTGAATGAGTAAAATTTCTACTCTCAGAGTAAACGTGGTAAAGTCAAATGCAATCAATCAGTTGTTAAGGGCCAAAACAAAAGGCTTGAGTCATAGTAGATGAAAGAAGTAGCAGTGCTAGAATGAAAAATGCTGCATCTGAATCCTGCCACTTACCAGCTGGGTTTTGTCAACTAAAAAGCGGCATAATAATAGTATCTACCTCATAGCAAGCATATAGTAAATACTATTAGAACTCTAGCATAGACAGAAGCAGTGGTAATTGTGAGTTGGAAGGAACTCAGGATTAGCCTTCACAGAGGGCGACAGTGGACCTGAGGATTGAAAGACGAATATAATTTCAAAAGTAGAAAAGATTTTACCAGTTGTAATAGCAGATACAGAGATGTGAAAATGCATAGGGTAGTCACATTGAGAGTTTCAGGAGAAGTAGTGGGTAAAAAGAAACAAGCAGTAAAAGCCTTTTAGTGCCAAGTGATGGAAACTGAACATTATTCTGAAGAAAAAAAAAATAGAAGACTGTGAAAGACTGACTAATCTTTTAAATTAGAGAGAAACAATCATGTCTGTGTTTCAGGAAAATATAAATGTTAAAATAGGACAATATGAGGACAGGATGAAGACAACGAGTTCATTAGAAGGCTGTTGCTGTGACCCTGGAGTTTCCCCCACCTACGTGATGGTTCTTACATCAAGAGAAATGGAAAGTTAATTTCTGCATTTGAGAACCAGATGTTTAAAATACCTAGGCTTACCCAAAGGCTATTTTATTCATGAATTCCTACATCTAAAACATATGTTCCACTCTTTAACACCCAGTTCAAGATACCCAGGAGGAAGAAACCATCCAAAAATGGCTTCCTATATCCAGGCCCTAATAATAGATAACAGATCTGCCTTAATGCCCCATATCCAGGATTTACCAGAAGTTCCTTAAACCACACCTGGCATATCAAAGACGGGTAACTGGAAGGATATTTTATTTATCTATTATTTATACTCTCCTTTCTCCCAAGATGGTTTTCAAGGCAACGTACCCTGAAGTATAAATGAGTACATCCCACAGTTCTCTTGAGTATCCAAGAACTACAACAAAGAAAAACACCTCTAAGTTATTGGCCTATCTTAGATTCCTGTACTCAGAATGTCAACCTTTAGGAAATCCATACAGACTTACATTTTTTTCTTTATAATGAGTAATGGCAAAAGAATAAAATAAAGTATGAGATTTAAGGAAATGTGAGCTCAGCTAAGCAAAAGATGAAAGAGATTAAGATACAGTACTATGCCCAAGAAAATAGGGGAAGAACTGAGTTAGTGATTACAGAAGAGTTTTGCAAAGGGGAACAAGTTAAAACCAGTCAGAAGAGAAAATATAAGAAGTATATTTTAAAAAGAGAACCTATAGGTAATATCATAAAATCAATGCAACCAAAATCCCCACAGGTTTTTTATTGTAGAAACTGACTGATTCTAAAATTCTTATCAAAATGCATAGGACTTAAGGTAGGCAAACAATTCTTTTTTTAAAGTTGGAAGATTTCTACTCTGATGTCAAGAATTGTTATTTAGCTACTTGTAATAAAGATAGTGCAGTGTGGTTATAAAGATAGGAAAATATACTAACTAAACAGAATAAAGTTTATATTATAACCCATATATATATAGTCAATTGATTTTTGACAAAGGTGTAAAGACAAGTAGAGAAACGATCATCTTTTTAAGAAATGGTTCTGAAACAATTGAATACGCAAAAACAAAAAAATCAAAATAATAATAAAAAAAGAATCTCAACCCATAGCTTGCATCTTTAAAATTTGAACTCAAAATGGATCATAAAACAAAATGTCAACGTCATCAAAATGGCAGCATGAGGTGAGACTCTGGAAATCTCCTCTGGAATTTACAACAAATTAAACAACTGTAACTACACAAAGGACTCCCTGCAGAGCAGACAGGCAAGACGAAGGGTCTCACTACTGAATTCACCTAAAGGTGGACAAATTATGTGAGCAGGGGAGGAGGGAAGGAAGAAGTGCAGAGATGGAGCCCAGCGGGTGCAGGACACAGACCTGGCTCAGTGCTCTGAGCTCGCTGCATCCCGGAACTATCGCAGCTGCGGGAGAGGGAAGAACTCAGACTTGTAGGGCTCCGTTTATGGCCCACAGGGCTGAGGGGACAGCATATAACACGGCTGAACCCAACGCTCACAGCAGAGACCTCAGAGCAAAGACTGAGGGAAGAAGGCTGAAAACGGTGGTTTAAGCCCTCACTGCCAAGCAGAGAACGGAAGCCTTAGGCACTGAGACTAGCCGCCCCCTCCTAACCTCCCAGAGTTCACCCCGCTCCCAGCTCCCCAGTGCTAGAAGTGGAAGAGTACCAGTGTCAGATCAAAAGAACAGAATATTTGCAGTTCTGAGAACTGTGATCTGCAGACACAGATTCGCAGCCCAACTAGTTCCGGCAAAGGGGAGGGTGGTGTCGAAGCAGGACTGGCTGTGGTGGTGGTCGCAGACATTGCTCTGGACCAATTCACACAACGCACTCCGACCCTGTCCCCACCAATCTGGGCGGATCCCTGCAGGAGTAAACAGAACTGCTGACACACACGGGCTCTGAATCTGGTGCAGGAAGAGTTTTGGAACTTCAAAAGCTCTCTGCATCCCCACAGGGACATGGCACCCTATGACCCAGGCGAACTGTTAACAGAAGTGAAGCCCGCCTTCCAGGGAAATGCCCCATGTGTGAGAAGCTGGAATAGTGCAGAGAAAACATAACACTACAGTGTGAGAGAGAAAAAAAGGCTGCAGTCAGAGAGAAAATAAAACATTCTACCAACACGTACTAGAAAACAAAAGAAAGACCTCTTCCTATCAACCTGTTGCAGAACCCACTCCTGTAGATGTCCAGGAAGAGAACTAATAAATCATTAATTGCCATGAATAACCAAGGCAACAAGACAGCTCAGAAAGAAACGGAAAATTCTCCAGAAAATGAACTTAAAGATATGGAAATATCTGATTTAAATGACAGAGAATTCAAGATTGCAGTTCTGAAAAAACTCAACGAGATGCAAGAAAACTCAGAAAGGCAGTTTAATGAACTCAGAAACACAATCAAAGAACCTGAACATTTTACCAAAGAGATTGAAATTTTTAAAAAGAACCAAATAGAATTTCTGGAGATTAAGAACTCAACAGAAGAAATTAAGAATGAATAGCCAACTTAGGTAGTAGAGTTGACCAGATGGAGGAAAGAATCAATGATATCGAAGATAGAAACCTGGAAATCATACGGATGGAAGAAGAAAGAGACTTGAGACTTAAAAGAAATCAAAGAACTCTACAAGAACTTTCTGACTCCATCAGAAACAGCAATATAAGAATAATGGGTATACCAGAAGGAGAAGAAAGAAAGAAGGGAACAGAGAGTATATTCAAACAAATAGTCGATGAGAACTTCCCAAACTTGTGGAAAGATCTGGATACTCAAATTCAAGAAGCAAATAGAACACCTAACTACCTCAACCCCTAAAGGGCTTTGCCAAGGCACATTGTATTGAAGCTGTCAAAAATCAATGACAAAGAAAGAATCCTCAAAGCAGCCAGGGAAAAGAAGACGGTAACCTACAAAGGAAAGATAATCATCTGATTTCTCAGCAGAAACTCTACAAACCAGGAGGGAGTGGAACCAAAGATTCAAACTATTGATAGAGAGAAATTATGAGCCAAGAATAATATACCCAGCAAAATATCCTTTAGATATGAAGGACGAATAAAGACCTTTCCAGACATACAGAAGCTGAGGGAATTTTCTAATACATGACCTGAACTACAAGAAATACAAAAGGAGGCATTTGACAACCATCAATAGGGACAATTTGTGGCAACCCAAACAAAGAAAGGGGGAGAGTAAAGGTCTGAAACGGAATATGGGAATGGAGAAAGTAGGCTTTCTGAAGAAAATGGAATAGTCTAAATATCAAACTTTCTTTTACATAAACTTAAGTGTAACCACTCAAAAAAAAATCCAGAACTGAAATATATACTGTAATCAAAGAAGAAAAAGAGGGAAACATCATAGAATACCACCACACAAAAATAACAGACAACAACAAAAAGGCAAAGAAACAATGGAGACACAGCCTTACCAGAAAACTAAAGATAGTATGACAGGAAATCCTCACATATCAATAATCACCCTAAATGTAAATGGACTGAACTCACCAATAAAAAGGCACAGAGTAGCAGATTGGATCAAAAAACTAAACCCAACCATATGCTGTCTCCAAGAGACACATCTCAGCGACAAGGACAAGCATAGACTCAAAGCGAAAGGGTGGAAATTGACATTCCAAGCAAATGGTGTCTGGAGAAAATCAGGTCTAGCCATACTGATATCAGATGAAACAGACTTCAGGGTGAAAAAGGTAACAAGAGACAAAGATGGACATTTCACAATGGTAAAGGAGACTATACAACAAGAAGACATAACAGTAATCAATATTTATGCCCCCAATCAGGGACCACCGAAATATACCAAGCAACTACTAACAGAAATAAAGGGAGAAATTTACCAAAACACGATTATACTAGGGGACCTAAATACATCATTGACAGCTATGGATAGATCATCCAAACAGAAAATAAATAATGAAATAGCAGCCCTAAATGACATATTAGATGAAATAGACATAATTGACATTTATAGAGCACTTCATCCTAAAACATCAGACTATACATTTTTTTGTAGTGTACATGGAACATTCTCAAGGATAGACCATATATTGGGTCATAAAACTAACCTAAGCAAATTTAAGAAGACTGAAATCATACCAAGCATATTCTCTGATCACAAGGCTTTGAAATTGGATATCAACTGCAAAAAGAAAGCAGGAAAAAACACAAATATGTGGAGATTAAACTATACTTTTGAAGAACTACCGGGTCAAAGAAGAAATAAGAGGAGACATCAAAATATGCATAGAAACAAATGAGAATTAAAATACATTCTACCAAAATTTTTGGGATGCAGCGAAAGCAGTTTTAAGAGGGAAATTTATATCATTACAGTCCTATCTCAAGAAACAAGAAAAATCCCAAATAAATGACCTCATGTTACACCTTAAAGAACTAAGAAAAGAAGAACAAATGAAACCCAAGGTCAGCAGAAGCAAGGAAATAATAAAAATCAGAGCAGAACTAAATGAAATAGAGAACAGAAAGACAATAGAAAAAATTAATCTGAAAAAGAGCTGGTTCTTTGAAAAGATCAGCAAAATTGACAAACCCTTGGCTAGGCTCACTGATATAAAAAGAAGGAAAACACTAATAAACAAAATCAGAAATGAAAAAGGGGAAGTTATCACGAATGCCACAGAAATACAAAGGATCATCCAAGAACACTATGAAGGACAATATGCCACCGAATTCAATAACCTAGAAGAAATGGACAAGTTCTTAGAAACATATAGTCTTCCTGGGCTGAACCATGAAGAACTGGAAAATCTAAACAGACCGATCACCAGTAAGGAAATTGAATCAGTCATCCAAAACCTTCCCAAAAGAAAAAGTGCAGGACCAGATGGCTTCACTAGTGAATTCTACCAAACCTTCAAAGAGGATCTAATACCAATCCTGCTCAAACTCTTCAAAAAAATTGAAGAAGAAACAGTACTCCCTAACTCATTTTATGAGGTCAGCATTACCCTGATACTAAAATCTGGTAAAGACAACACTAAAAAAGAGAACTACAGACCAATATCTCTGATGAATACAGATGCAAAAATCCTAAACAAAAAATCTAGCAAATCAAATGCAACAATGCATCAGAAAGATTATTCATCACGACAAAGTGGGATTCATGCCAGGGGCACAAGGATGGTTCAAATACGCAAATCCATCAATGTGATACATCACATACACAAAATAAAGACAAAAATCATATGATTATATCAATTGATGCAGAAAAAGCATTTGACAAGATACAACATCCATTTATGATTAAAACACTTAATAAAATAGTTATAGAAGGAAAATACCTTAACACAATAAGACCATATATGACAAATCTTCAGCTAATATCATAATTAATGGTGAAAAACTGAAGCCCTTTGCTCTACATTCAGGAAAACGACAGGGCTGTCCCCTATCACCTCTGCTTTTCAATATAGTGTTGGAAGTCCTCGCCAGAACAATCAGGCAAGAGAAAGAAATAAAAGGCATCCAAATTTCGAATGAAGAAGTTAAATTGTCACTCTTTGCAGATGACATGATGCTGTATATAGAAAACCCTAAAGACTCCACCAAAAAGCTATTAGAAACAATCAATGAATACAGTAAACTTGCCAGCTACAAAATCAACGTACAAAAGTCCATTGCATTCCTATGTACTAACAATGAAATCTCAGAAAAAGAAATTTAAAAAAGCAATTCCTTTTGCAATTGCAGCAAAAAGAATAAAATACCTAGGAATAAACTTAACCAAGGAAGTGAAAGCTCTATATGCCGAAAATTACAAGACATTTTTAAAAGAAATTGAAAAAGACACAAAGAAATGGAAAGACATTCCATGCTCATGGATTGGAAGAATCAACATAGTTAAAATGACCGTATTACCCAAAGCCATATACAGATTAAATGCAATCCCCATCAAAATCCCAATGGCATTTTTTAAAGAAATAGAACAAAAAAATCATCAGATTTGTTTGGAACCACAAAAAACCCCGAATAGCCAAAGCAATCTTAAGAAAAAAGAACAGTGCTCGAGGTATCACACTCCCTGACTTTAGCTTGTACTACCGGGCAACAATAATCAAAACAGCACGGTATTGGCAGAAAAACAGACACATAAAATAGAGAACTCAGAAATAAAACCACATATATATGGACAGATAATTTTTGACAAAGAAGCAAAAAACATACAATGGAGAAAAGACAGCCTCTTCAATAAATGGCAGAATTGGAAAGCCACGTGCAAAAGAATGAAACTGGACTGCTATCTGTCACCATATACCAAAATTAATTCAAAATGGATCAAAGACTTAAGCATAAAACCTGAAACAATAAACTGCATAGAAGAAAACATAGGTACTAAACTTATGGACTTAGCTTCAAAGAGCATTTTATGAATTTGACTCCAAAGGCAAGGGAAGTAAAAGCTAAAATAAATGAATGGGACTATATGAAACTTACAAGCTTCTGCACAGCAAAAGAAACCATGGACAAAATAAAGAGGCAACCAACTGAATGGGAGAAGATTTTTGCAAACAGTGCCTCCAATAAGGGGCTAATATCTAAAATATACAAAAAACTCATGCAACTCAACAACAAAAATCAAACAACACAACTGAAAAATAAGCAGAGGACTGAAGAGACTTTTCTCCAAAGAGGACATAGTAATGGCAAATAGATATATGAAAAAATGCTCAACATCACTAATCATCAGAGAAATGCAAATAAAAACCCCAATGAGATATCACCTCACCTCAGTTAAAATGGCTATCATAATAAGACAAATAGTAACAAGTGTTGGAGAGGCTGTGGAGAAAAAGGAACCCTTATACACTGTTGGTGGGAATGCAGACTGGTGCAGCTGCTATTAAAGGTAGCGTGGAGGTCCTCAAAAATTAAAAATAGAATTATCGTATGACCCAGCAATCCCTCTCCTGGGTATCTACCCAAAAAATCTGAAAACATTTATCCATAAAGACACGTGCGCTCCAATGTTCATTGCATCTATATTTACGGTGGCCAAGACATGGAAACAACCAAAATGTCCTTCGATACATGCATGGATAAAGAAGTTGTGGTATATATACACAATGGAATAATATTCGGTGGTAAGAAAAGATGAAATAGGACATTTGTGACAACATGGATGGATCTTGAGAATATAATGCTAAGCGAAATAAGTCAGACAGAAAAAGTAGAGAACCATATGATTTCACTGATATGTGGTGTATAAACCAAAAAAAACAAAAGAACAAGACAAACAAATGAGAAACAAAAACTCATAGACACAGACAATAGTTTAGTGGTTACCAGAGGGTAAGGGGGGAGAGAGCTGGTAGATGAGGGTAAAGGGGATCAAGTATATGGTGATAGAAGGAGAACTGACTCTGGGTGGTGAACAGATAATGGGATTTACAGATGATGTAGTACAGAATTATACACCTGAAATCTATGTAACTTTACTAACAATTGTCACCCCAATAAACTTTAATTTAAAAAAAAAACATACACAATAGCTAAGACATGGAAACAACCAAAATGCCCATCGGTAGATGACTGGATTAAGAAACTGTGGTACATTTATACAATGGAGTATTATGCAGCCATAAAGAAGAAAGAAATCTTACCATTTGCAACAACATGTATGGATCTAGAGAACATTATGTTAAGTGAAATAAGTCAGACAGAGAAAGATAAGTACCATATGATCTCACTTATTTGCGGATTCTAAAGAAAAGAATAAGTGAATGAACTAATCAGAAACAGTTTGGGAGACAATGAGGAAAAACTGAGGGTTGCTAGATGGGCGGGAGGGGTGGGAGGTGGGGGGGAGGGTGAGGGGATTGGAGGGCAATCGGTGACCATAGGATGGCCACGGGGTTTGAAAATTAATCTGGGGAATGTAATTTGGTGGTTACCAGAAGGTAAAGGGGTTGGGGGGTGGGAGATGAGGGTGAGGGGGATCAAATGTATGGTGATGGAAGGGGAGCTGACTCTGGGTGGTGAACACACAATGTGATTTATGGATGATGTGATACAGAATTGCACACCTGAAATCTATGTAATTTTACTAACAATTGTCACCCCAATAAATTAAAAATAAATTAAAAAAAAAAAAAAACACATACACACACAAATGTCTATGAATTGGAAAACAAACAATGGAATACTACTTAGCAGTAAAGAGAACTACCTAGCAGAAAAAAAAAATAAAATCTACCAATACATACAATAATATAGATAACTCTCAAAAACATTTTGTTGATTTAGAGAAGCCAGACACAATTTTCTTACCCATTTATATTTTGCTGAATAATAGGCAAAACTAATTAATGGTGATAAAAATCAGAATAATAATTTACCTTCAACAAAGAGAAGGAAACAGACTGGGAAAAGTAATGAGGAAAATTTCTGGGAAGATGAAAATATTCTGTATCTTGATAAGGTTTGGGTTATATGCAAGTGTTAAAAGTCATAGAACTGTACACTGATAAGATGAGCATTCACTGTATGTAAATTACATTTTAATATGTAAAAATGAAACAATCTTAAAGGACTAGGAATGAACTGTATGCTATCAAATTAGGTAACAGATGAAATGGATGAATTCCTAGAATGACATAAAACTGTCAATCCTGATGCAAGAAGATATAGAAAATTTGAATAAATGTATAACAAATAAAAATATTTAATTTTAAAACATTGCACAATGAAAGCCCAGGACCAGGTGACTTTTTAATTTTACCGAACATTTAAAGAAGATTTAATACAAATCCTTCACAAACTCTTCTAAAATACACAAGAAGGAATACTTCCTAACTCATTCAATGAGGCCAGTATAAACCTGATACCAAAATCAGACAAAGACATCATAAGAAAAGAAAATTACAGAGAATATCTCTTATGAAAGTGGTGTAAAAACCCTCAACAATATCATAGCAAACTAAATTTAGCAAGATACAAAAACGATTATACAGCATGATCAAATGGGATTCATCCTACGGTGTTTTCCTACGGTTTTTCTTCGAATATAAAACCTAACTGGAAAATAAGCCCTAGCATGATTTTTTGGGATGACATCCCCTGAACATAAGCCCTAATGGTCTTTTGGAGCAAAATTTAAAATAAGACCCGTTCTTATTTTGGGGGAAACATGGTAGGAATGCAAGGTTGTTTAGATATTTGCAAATCAATTAATATACAGTGTTTCCCCGAAAATAAGACCGGGTCTTATATTAATTTTTGCTCCAAAAGATGCATTAGGGCTTATGTTCAGGGGATGTCATCCTGAAAAAGCATGCTAGGGCTTATTTTCCAGTTAGGTCTTTCAGGGAAACACGGTAACACATCAAATAATAGAATAAAGGCGAAAAAACCACATGACCATCTCAATAGATGAAGAAAAAGTTTATGACAAATGTTTGGTTTTTTTTTAATTTTTATTGAGGAATATTGGGGAACAATGTGTTTTTCCAGGACCCATCGGTTCCAAGTGAAGTCACTGTTTTCACTCTCGTTGTGGAGGACGCAGCTCACTGGCCCATGTGGGAATCGAACTGGCCACCTGGGTGTTATGAGCACTGGTCTTTAACTAACTGAGCCAACCGGCTGCCCCAACATATGTTTTCATGATTAAAAAATACTCTGCAAGCTAGGCATAAAGGAAACTTCTTCAGCCTGATAAGACATCTATGAAAAACCCAAGCTGACATGATAGTTAATGGTAAAAACTAAATCCTTTCCTTCTAAGATTAAAGAGAAGTTCAAAGATATCTGCTCTGACCATTCTATTCAACGATGGGATGGAGGTTTGTAGCCAAGTCAGTTGAGCAAAGGAAAGAAATAAAAGGCATCCAGATTGGAATGGAAATAGCAAAACTATTTCAATTTGTAGATAACATGATCTTATATGTTAAAGAATCCTGTGAAATCCATAGAACAGTGATTACAACTAACAAGCTCAGCAAAGTTGCAGTATATAAGATCAATATACAAATGTCAATTTTATTTCTATATACTAGCAATGAACAATCCCAAAATGAAATTAAGAAAACAATTCCATTTACCATAACTTCAAAAATATACAGCATTTATAAATAAGTTTAACAAAGAAGTTTAAGAAGTCTAGTCCACTGAAAGGTATGCACATTGTTGAAATTAAAGAATATAAGTAAATAAAAAGATATCGTATGTTCGTGGGTCAGAAGACTTACTATTAAGATCTATAGATTCAACACAATCTATATCAAAATACCAGCTAGCATTTTTGTAGAAATTAACAAGGTGATCCTAAAAGTCACATGTAAATGCAAGAGATTTAGAATAGCCAAAATAATCTTGAGAAAGAACAAGTTGAAGGATGCATAGTTCTTGATTTCAAAACTTATAGTTTGAAACTTACAGTTTGAAAACTTTGGTTACAGAGCTACAGTAACCAAAGTAACCTCCGCAAAGATGCCCACGTCTTAATCCCCCCAACCTGGGACTATGTTACTTTACATGGCAAAACAGAATTTGCAGATGTGATAAATTAAAGATATGGAGATTATCCTGGCTTTTTGGGGGGATCCAATGTAATTGCAAGGGTCCTTATATGTGAAAGAGAAGAGCAGAAGAGTGAGAGTCAAAGAAGATGTGATGACAGAAGCAGAGGTGAGAGTGATGCAATTACTGACTTTGAAGGTGGAGGAAGGCCACAAGTCAGAGAATACATGCAATCCCTAGAAGCTAGAAAAAGCCAGGCTCTCCTAGACTCTCCAGAAGGAACACAGTCCTGCAAACAAGTTGATGAGACCATTTACAATTTCTGACCTCCAACACTGTAATACTATAAAATTGTGTAGTTTTAAGTAGATAAATGGAACAGACCTGAGAATCCAGAAATAAACCTTATATTATCAACTGATTTTCAACAAGGTGCCAGGATGATTCAATGGGGACAGAATAGTATTTTCAACAAAGGGTGCTTGGACAAGTGGATATCTACATGCAGAAAAATTAAATTGGACCCTTCACACTAGACACAAAGATTAATTCACAGTATGTCATAGATCTAAATGTAAGAGTTAAAACTGTAAAACTCTTAGAACACAAAGGAGTAAATTTTTGTGACCTTGGCTTAATCAATAGTTTCTTAGATATGATATCAAAAGTACAAGCAACAAAAGAAAAAATAAAATGAATATTAAAATATTAATAATTTGTACTTCAAAGAATTCCCTCAAGAAAGTAAAAAGACCACTCATGGATGAGAGAAAATATTTGCAAATTATGTATCTGACAAAGAACTTGTAACCAGAATACATAGAGAATTTGTATAACTTAATAATAAAAAGACAAATAACCCAATTTTGAAATGGGCAAAGGACCTGAATAGATATTTCTTCAAGATATACAAATGACAAAAAAAAAGATGCCCAACATCATTAATAATTCAGAAATTGCAAATAAAAATCAAAATGAGATATCACTTCACACCCAGTAGGATGACTATAATAAAAAAAAAACACAATAACAAGTGTTGGTGTGGTTGTGTAGAAATAGGGACACTCATTCATTTCTGGTGAGATTGTAAATGGTGCAGTCATTTTAGAAAATAGTTTGGCTGGTCCTCAAAATGTTAAGCATAGAGTTTCTGTATAACCCAGCAATTCCACCATTTCCTTATCCAGCAATAAAAAGGGATGAACTACTGATACATGCTACACTACGATAAACCTTGAAAACATTTTACAAAGTGAAAGAAGCCACTCACAAAAGACTATATATTATATGATTCCATTTGGCAAATCTAGAAGGGCCTGAGAAAGAAAGTTAATCAAAGGTATCGGGAAAAAATGATGCACAGTGCTAAGTTCATAAAATTGAGCAGGGCTAAACTGCCTGGATATATGACTTGAGCTACTGGCCTTCAAGCACCCATGCAGAGGTCTCAGGAAATAAGGTTGTGGCTCTGATTTTGGATTGGATTACTAAATGCTACTGGTACAATGGAAGGATAGGTGTACAAGAAATCAGGTGATAGGTTGGAAAATAGATCATATGCTATTCTCTCCATGGAGTGAGGCTGAGTAAGAAAGGCAAGGTGCCCTGCATGAAGTTAAATAATGGGAGAAATGAGAGAAATCCATAAACTAGAATGTCCTGAAAGCAGCTGTAGTCGTACTAAGGTTAAATGAATAGAAGCGTAACAAACAACAGATTTTAGTCAGAAAATCTCATGAAATTATTTCCAAATATCCATCAATTGAAAAAAATTCATTGTGCAACTATGGAAATGGATGGCTCCAACAGAGTATAGATAAAATTAACTGGAGAAAAGGAAGGTTAAAATTTTAAGACTTGATTGTTTTCTACAAGAGCACTGAGACTTTAAACTCTGAGAGGAGATGAGGTAGAGAGGACAAGTTTGCATGCTGTCTCAAAGCTGTCAAAGACTTCAACGAGTGAGGGAAAATGATTAAGAAATCAGTAAATGACGTCAATAAGGAAAGGGAGGAAAATGGTATAGCCTCATGGCAAGAGACTCAAAAGAGAATGAGCTCTTACCAGAGGCTGGAAGGGAGATGTTCTGACAGCAGCAGTAGGAAGCCAGGTGGTTTGCAGAGGGCCAGCAAGAGCTCTGGTCTGGAGCATAGCATTCTCTTGGTGTTCTGAACCTTGGCAGAACCTTATTATGAAGAGAGTCATCTCAAAGTTTCTTTAAAAAAAGAAAAAATACTTATTTGAAGAGTTCATAGATTTTGATAGAAGAGAATGTGAATAAACAACAACAAAAAACCCTCAGACTTGGAAATCAGAAGCAGTTTTTTGGTTGTTCATCCTTTGTTGCTTGTTTTAGTTTGTTCAAAAAGTAGTGAGGGGAGGAAAACAATGAAGTCAGGGTAATTATATTATTAGTGATAAACTTGATTGAATAAACTGGGTGAAGACAGATTTTGGAGAGCTTTCCTCTGAATGCTAATAAGTTTTTTTTTTTATCCTGAGGTCAATATATTCATTGAAGATTCTTTTATCGAAGAGGTAACATATTGAAATTAATGTTTAATCTTGTTACCTAGAATGGAAAGAAGGCGCTATCAATAAACCACTTCTCCAACTCTTTCCAAATCTATTGAACCAGAACAAAGCTAAAACACCAAAGCATTCACTAAAAAAACTAACATTGCACTTGCCTCATTCATTCATCTAGTTACCATCTATTGATGCCTATTTTGTGCAAGTCTATCTGCTACATTATTTTTTCCTTTAGCAGGCAAATTATGGGGGACCAATATTTTCATCTGCTCCTTAAATGCCTGTTACTAAGTCCTAATCCAAAACACCCTGTGGAAGAACTTTTTATATTTAGGACAGTTTTAGGGAAAAAATTCAGGAGTAATAAGTAGTAACTGTTAATTGGGCATCAATTGCCTTAGTTCATAGAAAAAAAAAAGGGAAGATGACTATGGTGTCTCACTGCAGATAATCTTCAGTGCATCAGTTTTCCTCATTCAGTTTTCATCTCTTGATCAATTGCAGAATTCACTCCAAGAAATGATGATCTCCAAAACAAAATCAAAAGGGCAAGTTCAGGAATGTTCTTTAAACTCGTCTTACTCAAAAACTAGTAGATTTGTTTTATCTAATAATTTTGCCTCTCTGGGAGAAGTCATCATTGCTCTGTTCTTTTTCATTAAATTATTCTTCAGTAAATAAAAGAAGTAAAATCAAATTATTTGTTTCTGTAACCAAGCAAACAAGCAACACAGCAACAGAATGAAGAATTTATCTTTTAGAATGGAAACTAATAAATAATTTAGAAGAATTCTTAGGTATTCTAATCATCAAATACAAAAGACTAATAGGTTATAGAACCAAATGACTTCCATTAGAAATCAAAGACCTGGCTTCTAGCCCAATAATTCAAGCATTAAAAAGCATTCTGTTGACTCCATAAATTGTAAATATGTCTGCCTTCTATAATTTCCATATTCCATTTTCATGAAGCTTTAAATAAATGTTTTAGTATACCAAAGCCCACTAGAAAAAAATGTGTAAACTAAGATTCAATTAGTAAATGAGTATTCGCTTCAAAGTGCTTTTTCCATCCAAAAACAGAGAAGTTTTCCTTTTAGGGTTGTTTCCCACCTAAACAGGAGTTGGTATCCTAGTGTAAATCTCTTGCTACAGAAACCTTATATGCTATCTCATTTTTTTACTTCATCCTCAAGCAGGGTAACCTACTCAGAATTCAAAGGCTAAGAAACCTTATATGCTATCTCATTATTTGGGCCTCCATTAGCACTGTTATCTTGACGATCAGTCACAATTACAACTCCAGTCAACACTCTCTTCTCTCCATTCTGGAGTCTGAACAATCAGAGCCTAATAACATTTTTCAATAATAAGATATATTAGTAATGCACTCAATAGTGGAAGACCTGAGCCACGTTGATGAGCATAACCCTTCATACCCATTTCTAAGATTCCAAGTATTTTCCAAATGATTGAATAAATAATTGGTGGTCACCACGTTCTGAGACCCAACATTATATGTTTATATCCATCACAACTGCTATTTATGATGCTCACTCAGAGACCACAGGAAAAGGAATTTATTTGAAACCTGCTTCATTTAAAACACCTTTTAAAAAGTTTTTAAAACGTCCCTTTTCAAGATGTACTGAGAGGAGGAATCATTTATTCTAGGGTGTAAGGAATCTGTCCTGCTGAGAAGATGAAAACAGTCTGCTTTTCTTGGTATGGTCCATGCATGCTGCTGACTGGCCATCTCCTTCAAGTAGTTGATTTGCATGATGAAGTACTTGGCTTTGATGGGATTTTTTTTTGAAACTCAAAAGACTTCTTATGTTGAAAAGCTATTTGTTTGCTTTTGAGTGGAATGCATTTATTTGAGGGATATAAACTTCTGGGATTTGTGGTCAGTTTGAAATCTAATTTCTGCTACATGCTCTTCAATGGGTTGTTTGGTTGGACAATTAGATTTAGTTTGAGATTTAATCACCACAACTGCAACAATTTTTTGAGTACTAATTTCACATCTAAACTGTGGATGCATAGTTCAGATATTTGGACACCTCAGGGGAAGCCTGTAGGAGAATTGGCACAGATTTCCTTTCAGGGATGGGTAAGTTTCTTTCACTTCCTGCTTTAAGCTATTCATCAGCAGTTATTAGATCCATGATAATGATGTCTGTGCGCATTTTAATTTTTGTCCAATGCTTTTACATAATTTATTTTTTAGCTAATTCATTTATATTGCTAACTGTAATATTTCAATATAATTGTACATCCTTTTATGATACCCAAATAGATAGCAGATTCTTTACTATGTTATTCAGCAAGAGCAATTTTATTAATGAGCTGGTTTAAGATTTTACAAAACATCATTTTGATGAGGTCAACTTTATCATTTAATATTTATTTCAAGAGAGTGAATAATAACAAAACAATTTATTTGCCTTTGGAGTTCTTCAGTATAATATTTGTTGCACCAGATTCACTTTTTATAGAGCAATTCATTTTCACTAATGAAAGCAAACTTGCATTTAGTCATGGGCCAAAGGGGAAGGAGAGGGTTATTACTGGCATGTAATAAGCACAGAATATTCTGAGCTGAATTCTGAACTAAGCTTGTATAACCAGAGGCTATTGATTCCTTGAGAGTCTATCAAAACCTTTCACATGTCTTGCCACATGGATGTATACTTACCCTCCAGCTATACCCAGGGCCTGCAGCCCACAAACAAGAAGTCTAGGAAAGAAGGAGCAGAAAACAAGGATAAAGAATTTTACCTGGACCAGAACCAAACTTGGACACTAAAGGACAGCTTTTGTGCCATGGGATAAGCAGATATTTAACACTGAAACTCATCTGCAACTTTTGCATCAAAGGCCTTGACAGATCTTCCTATAATTTCCTTCGATCAGCATTTCTTCTTTCTCTGGAAGAGCTCAGTATTGCCTGCATACTTGAAGATTGACTGTTAACACATTTGGGACTGTCCCAGCATCATTGACTGAACAATCTACCATTGCTCAGGGATCTGTGATAAAACCTGTTCCATATAGGGATATAGGTATGTAATTCTTTGGGAGCACTCTGTTCTGTCCCATTGGTTAATTATCTCTTCCTGGGCCAATGCTATACTAAGTTAAGAACTACTACTTGATAATAAGAGCAAGTCCTCTTGCCTTGTTATACTTCTTCAGCACAGTCTTGACTATTTTTGGACTTTTGCACTTCCATAGAAATTACAGAATCAACTTGTCAAGTTTCTACACAAACACTATTTATATTTGAATTATAATTGTACTTACATATTAGTTCAAACCTTTGACATTGACATTAAACTGTTTTTGACCTACAAAGATGACAATTTCATATGGTTCTAATAGATCGATGTGAAAAGAAGCAACATTCTTCTGATATTGAGTCTCTATCGTGAATATGATGTATGCTATGGTTTGAAAGTTTGTGTTTCCCCAAAATTCATACATTGAAATCCTAAACCCCAAAAATAATGGTATTAGAAGGTAGGGCCTTTGGTTAGTGCTTGAGTCATGAGGGTGGAACCCTTGTAGATAGCATTAGTGCCTTATAAAAGAGGCCCCACAGAGATCATTACCTCTTCCACCATGTGAGAATACAGTGAGAAGATGAAACAGAAAAAGTGTCCTTACCAGAATACAACCAGAATACCTTGATCTTAGACTCCCAGTCTCCAGCACTGTGAGAAATAAATTTCTGTTATTTATAAGCTATTCAGTCCATGGGTAAGCTACCCAGTCTATTCTGTTATATCAGCCCAGACAGACTAAGACAATGTATATCTCCATATCTTTTTAATATCTTTTCAATATCTTAAAAAACACTTAGGGGTAGCCGGTAAGCTTAATTGGTTAGAGCATGGTGCTCTTAACAACAAGGTTGCCGGTTCGATCCCCATATGGGCCACTGTGAGCTGCACCCTCCACAACTAAATTGAAACAGCTACTTGACTTGAAGCTGATGGGTCCTGGATAACACACTTAAAATAAATAAAAAGTTAAAGGAAAAAAAACCCTTATAATTTTTCCATGCAGGTCCTGAACATACGAGTTTTGACAATTACGTTTGCAAACTCATCTTAGAAAAATTGCTACATACCTCATTGTTGAATATCACTATGGTCACCTTCGAAGTATTCACCTTGGGAAGCTATGCACCAACATCAGTGCCTAGTCCACCCTTCAAAGCAATTTTGGAAATCTTTTTTTGGAAATCTTTTTTGGCCATCAGAGCTGTCATTGTATTACCCATGATGTCCTAAATGTCATCAAAATGTCTTCCTTTCAATATTGCCTTTATTTTCAGGTAAAGAAAGAAGTCATTGGGGGCCAGATCAAGTAGGGAGGGTATTCCAATACAGTTATTTGTTTTCTGGCTAAAAACTCCCTCACAGACAGTGCTGTGTGAGCTGGTGCGTTGTCATGGTGCTAGAGCCATGAATTGTTGGCGAAAAGTTCAGGTAATGTAACTTTTTCACGCAGCCTTTTCAGCACTTCCAAATAGTCAACTTGGTTAACTGTTTGTCTAGTTGGTACAAATTCATAATGAATAATCCCTCTGACATCAAAAATGGTTAGCAACATCATTGCAATAAGTTTGCTAACTTAATTGTCAGACCTCGTATATGTCATGTCAACAGTTAAAAATTAGAAACTGTCAAAGTAATCCAGAGAGAAAATTACATCGGCCTGGACTATGGTAGTAGTACCAGGTATACAGAGAAGTAGATTGCTTCAGAAGACATAGAGAAAATACACTCAAGGAGACTTGGAATTCCAAAAGTATTTTAGTCTTGTATCTCATATCTTCTTTACCAATTAATGTTGTTCAATGTACACTCACTTCTTCTTTTGGTTTCTTAGGAATCTGTTTTTGAGAAGTACTGACTACATTTGCAATGAATAGAGTTTTTTTGGTTTTTAAAACACGTGACAGGCAAAGAACTATACATGAGGATGTAAATGTGTTGGTGTCAGTGCAAATTTATTTAAGTACATTGAATTGTCTGTAGACATCTGATCTCTGAAAATTATATCAGCCAGTTCTAGCTATTTTCCTACATCTAGAAAAAATTGCATACAGAGGATTCCTCCAGAATTTCAGTAAGAAAGACATCCACTCAGGCAAAAATATACAATGGGGTAAAGATAGGAGTTGGGAAAACTAGACAGATACATGCAAAACCAATGAAATTAGACCACTTGCAAAAACAATGAAATTAGACCACTTTCTTTTACCACATACAAAAATAAACTCAAAATGGATTAGAGACTTAAGTGTAAGACCTGAAACAATAAAACTCCTAGAAAAAAATATTAGCAATAAACTCTTTGACATTAGTCTTAGTGATATTTTTTTGGATATGTCTCCTAGGGCAAAGACAACAAAAGCAAAAATAAACAAATGGGACTACATCAAACTAAAAAGCTTCTGCAGCACAAATGAAACCATCAACAAAACAAAAGGTAACTTACTGAATGGGAGAAGATATTAGCAAAAGATATGTACAATGAGGGAGTAATATCCAAAATATATAAAGAACTGATACTGCTCAACATCACACACACAAAAAAAATACAATTTAATAAATGATCAGAGGACATGAATAGACATTTCTCCAAAGAGGATATACAATACAGATGGCCAATGGACATATGAAAATAGTCTCAACATCCCTAATCATCAGAGAAATGCACATCAAAATCACAATAAAATATTACATCACACCTGTTGGAATGGCTATTACCAATAAATTCACAATAAATTCAATAAATTCACAAACAAGTTGACAAGGATATGGAGGAAAGGGAACATTTGTGCACTGTTGGTGGGATTATCCACTGGTGCAGCCACTACTGAAAACAATATGTTGTTTCCTAAAAAAATTAAAAATAGAACTACCGTACGACCCAGCAATTCTACTTCTGGATATTTATCCAAAGAAATCCCTAAAAGATATATGCACCCCTATGTTAATTTCAGGATTATTTACAATAGCTAAGATATGGAAGCAACCAATGTGTCCATCAATAGGTGATGGATAAAGAAGAGGTGGTACATATATACAATGGAATATTACTCAGCCACAAAAAAGAATGAAATCTTGCCATTTGGAACAACAGGGGTGGACTGAGAGGATATTATGCTAAGTTAAATAAGACAGACAGAGAAAGACAAGTACCATATAATTTCACTTATATGTGGAATCCAAAACACAAAATAAATGAATAAAACAACAACAAAAAACTAATTGATACAGAGAACAAATTGATGTTCATCAGATGAGAAGGTGGTTGGGGAATGGGTGAAAAAAGGTAAAGGAATTAAGAAGCACAAATTTCCAGATATAAAAATAGTCACCAGGATGTAAAGCACAGCATAAGGAATAGAGTCAATAATACTGTAATAACTATGTACGGTATGAGATGGATACTAGACATATTGGGGTGATCATTTTTTAAGTTATATAAATGTCTAATCTCTAGTGTACACCTGAAACTAGTATAATATATGTAAACAATAATTGAAAAGTAATTATTTTTTTAGAAAAGAAAGACCTCCACTCTCATAATTTACTCTCCCCCAGAAAATGAGAGAAAAGGATATGTGCCTAACACCTTCACCTCAATTAATACTGTCTTTCAGAATGATCCAAGTGGTTTGGGATCTTTTTATTCCCTAGAGATTATTCCACTTAAGAATGAAAGATCCAACATAATTTTATTTCTAAATTTCAGTATTAGGCAGTATGCAATTTCACCAATGAAACTTATACCTTGCCATTAAAATGCTTTCCCACTACCTTAAACCCTTCTCTTTTTTTACTATTTTGATTAAAATTAATGAAACTTATTCACAGGTTTATTTTTTCTTTTTTTCTCTCTTCTTGCTTTCCCCTTAGCATATGATAAGTTACCAGATCCCTTTTAACTCCCACTACCAACACTTCCTCCTTTCCGTGGATTCTGATACCAGAAAAGTGGAAGTATCTGACTTTTACTTTTAATTTTATACTGGTACTAATATTTCTTACGTATAAAACAAGTGGCCAGAAGTTTTGACCAGATTAAAACATTGAAATAATGCCATCAAGTTCAGTAAACTGAAATAATTTGTTTAACCTTTTAGAGAAAAAAATATTTTCTCCAAAGATAATGATCCATACTTTTCCAAGAACACTTTTAAGACAGTTGTCACATTACCAACCCCCACTTTGCTCACACAGAAAAACTCACAAAAGCTCTGCTCATGTGGTTTTATAGCTAAGTTGTTGAAAACAAAAGTTCCAAATAGAACTGGCCACAAAGAGAAGAAAATAAATCTAGCCACTTACTCCTCATGTGCCAACTTGTACTCTTTGTAGTCCCAGAAAAACCAAAAGGGAAAAATAAAGCATGACAGAATTAGAATCACAGAATCAGGGAGACAAAATTTGCTAAAGAAGTTCACCAAAACCTATGAAAATGAAAATCACTCTTTTACACAGCTGTCCCACAGACCCTATAAAGGAATGCCTCATAATGATTTACATAGATCTGATTAGTGTATTTACATATCGCATCCTCCCTTCTGCACCACTCCCAGGCAGCAGTATGTCCAGTACATTAACAGGAATATAGTGCTGGAGTTAGAATAAAGGAAACACTCCCAAAAGTCTTTTGTCTTCCCTATACAATTAAAACTACTTTCAAAATAAAGTATAGCATCAAAATGGGTTGGCTTCCTTTAAAACATTATAGATTTTATTTGCTTTTTGTCCTCTACATTTTGACAGTTTGTATAATAGATTAGTCCTTAAGTATACACATACACACGCGCGCACACACACACACACACGCACACGATTAATAGTATAAAGGGGAAATTGTAAAGCAATTAGCACACTATTTAGAAACAGTGCTAAATTGCAGAGCATTATTGCCTCGCAACCAGCAATTAAAGTTGTTAGCTAGGATTCCAAAGGATGTATAATAGAAAGAATGAGAAATAGAAGGACAGACATGTAAATTAGAAAATGCTTGTGTGTATAAGATCTAATGAAAATCAGCCCAGTCTAAAGGAAATCCAGCAGAAGACCTACAAGGAATCAATTAAGCATGGCCTTTCAACTATCTCTTTGGTAGACTATCACGTAGCTTGTTTTTCTTAGGAAACCATAAATGTCTAGACATGGCTGGCTTGGGTGTGTGGCGAGCTGGAACCTGCAATGTGTGCTGGCAGAGAGAAGTAAGAAGTTTTTCACCATGTGGAAAACTGGGGGACTAACAGAGCTGCAGAAGCAGTGTTATATGGTAGAAATTAACAACAGCTACAATTTATTTATTTAGTACCTATTTCACAAATTAGAAAAATAAATCTTAAAGAGATCAAGAAATTTGCCCAAAAATCACAACCTAGTAAATGGCATTCTGGAATATAAACCAGGCCTGTCTGACTTCAAAGTCCGTATTCTTTCTACTCTACAAGATTCATACCAAAGAGTTTGTCCATGTATTTTACAAACTCTTATGTTCCCCTGCTAACTGTTGGGGACTAGCAATAAGATCCATCCTTAAAGACAAAGAATTATCAGGAGCTAAGTAAGAAACTGGGATTCCAACCATCAGCTAGTATTTAGTAAGAGGACTGTCCCATCCAAGAGAGTGAAAAGGGACAGACCAGAGGGTGTGAGATAAAGGCAGAAGCCTGGTTGTATGGGACAACTGCAACTCAGGAATGACACAGGTGTCACAGGACCCAGCTGAGGTGGCTAGTTTCCACTTTAAACAATAATACCCCCATAAGAACACATTCAAAATCAGAATCATGTTCAAATCCAAGTCAGTTAATTCAAAGAAGTTACTTTTGACTCTGAAGCCCTTTGTGACTCCCAAATTATAATACGGACGCAGAAAGGATTGCTGGATTGACTTTTTCTCTTTTTGACATTTCAATGTAGAGATGGTGTTTCTGGTGAAAAAACACAAAATCGGTTTTTAAATTACCACATCAGCAGCAAATCCCCCAGAGATCATTAAAAAACAGGCTGTTTTCTAAGTCTGTCCAAATTTATCCCATGGTGTCAATATGATACGGTGTCCTAAGGGAACAGTACACTACAAAACACATACATAAAATTAACTTGATTTATCAACATAGAAGGACCATGTGTTTATGTATGGAGGGAGATTGGCAGTTAAAGACTCATAAATCATAAGACAAAGAGGAACCCTGAAAGTCAGCTTTTCAATTCCCCTAACCCTGCCTTTGCAGAGGCATGCTCTTTAATGATTTGCCACTTGGGTATAAAGTAATTAACAGGCCTAGCCTGCCCAAAATAGACTGATTGTAGAGACATAGCATTGGAATAGTTGGGACAATGATTACCCTCATCATCTTTGATTGAGCATACATAACGCATAACACAGTGGTGTACCTAAACCACCCCAGACTGATTTATGGGGGGTTTTGCAGATAGATAATGAACAAAGAAAACAATTTAGATAAGAGTCCACTATTCATTCACTAAATATTTGTGCCAGACATTTAGCAAGAACTCGAAGCACAGCAATATATGAATAAGACACACAGTCTGTGCCCCACATGGAGCTTTGAGAGGGTGAGAAGGAGACAAAATTAAATGTAATTTTAACATTACAGAGAATATGTGAAACTTTATTACAATTATTTACTGATTTGCCCTATATTGTGAGCTCCTCAAAGGTATGAATAAAGTCTTTTTATCTTTTTCATGGATTGTGAGAAAATAGAGTGAGTGCTCAATATATCTTTATGTATATCTCAATGTAACATTTGCAATGAAACATTTCTGGATATATATATATATATATATATATATATATGCATATATATATATGAAACAAACAGGTCAAAGTTTAAAAGGACATTCATTGCATTTTTTTATCTGTCATATGACATGCAATATTCATTGGTAAAGGAGGTAAAAAGTCTTGAATTTCTTTTGCAATCTGCCACAAAATATATCCACAAAAAAAAAAAACCAGTATATTTGTTTGCCATGGATAATACACCCAGGAATACCCAGTGGTAATTGTTAATTGAATCAATTAAACTATGAATCAATAAAGCAATCAGTAAACATAGGCATGGAATTCCAAAGCATCCATTTCACAACTTTGGCAGCATTAAGATGAACTTCAGGAAATATGGACCTTTATTCAGACTTTTAGCCTCATTTGGCCATGAGTATACTGGCAAGCGCATTCTCTTTACAGTGTGTACATGTAAGATATATGTATGTTATATTGCGTAAATGATATATATTGTATCTTGGGCAACTTATTTGTAATCCTTCTTTTTGTTCCACTTGTGATAATTGTTTCATCACATTATAATTCAAAAGACTTCTATGATCTTCTCTATAACATTGAATACAAACTGTTGATTGAAAAGTAAAAAAAATAAAAAATTTAAATACTTGTATGATCTTCTCAATTCAGTCTATTAAGACACAATTCATTGTCATTAGGTATTTGCTTCTCAATAAGGCTTACCATAATGACTTCATCTAAAATTATATCTCCCCCGTTGCAGTTCTCTTTCTCCCTTACTTGCTTTTATTTTTCTGCAAAACATTTATTATTTTCTCTTGATGTGTAATTTCTCATTTATTAGGTAAGTTCCATGTAAGACAGGGATTTCATCTTTGTAATTCCTTGC
Source organism: Rhinolophus ferrumequinum (assembly GCF_004115265.2). Classification (NCBI taxonomy): domain Eukaryota; kingdom Metazoa; phylum Chordata; class Mammalia; order Chiroptera; family Rhinolophidae; genus Rhinolophus; species Rhinolophus ferrumequinum. The sequence goes on from NC_046288.1 coordinate 57,090,880, forward strand.
TGCATTTCTAGCAAGCACCTAAAGTAGTGTTTGGCACATAGTAGGTTTTCAAAAACTATTTGCTGACTGAATTATAGCCTAACAAAGAAAAATCTCCTGGTCAGTACAAGGTGATTATAGGGCTGGCTCTGCTACTAATTGTGATAGTACAATCAGTACTCAGTGAACTTGAGTGACTCTAACCTTAATTTTTCTTTTGAGCACCTGAAATATGGAACTATTTGGCTTTTCACAGGCACCAGACATTTTCTCTCCTTTCTACCTCTCCTCACATTGGCTCTCTTCCAAGAATCACCTTCTATCACCCCAACTCTAGCTAGATAATTGCTCCTAATTCTTGAAGGTACTTCCCAGGGTTTCCTTATCTGAACATCCATGACATAGTCCCCAAGTATCACAGCCCAAATCCGAATGTATTATATTCTTAGCACGTTACATTGAACTTATTAGTCACTTCTCTATCCCTTCAACCAAACTGTAATCTCTATAGGACAGAGATTGTTTTATTCATCTTTGCATAAATTCAACACAATAGGAACTGAGTGAATACTGTAATGAACTGAGTTCAAAGCTTCTAGGAGGCAACATCAAGTGGTTCCAATTGAGGCAGGAGGTACGGGGGGAAATACAGGAAGTCTAAAGACCTGGATTCTAATACTGACTCTGACACTGTTTTTAAATCTGTAGGATGAGAAGATTAAAACAATGATGCAGCCTCTTCCAAAACTATAAAGTGGTATTGTATGTAACCTAATGAAAGTAGTTATTAAAATGTCAAGTTTTCATGCTCCATCTGCTGGCTAAATTGTAGAGAAAAACCGTGAGGACTTTTTTGAAATTGAAGCATGAAGGAATTAAAATTTCTTATTTGGGATCAATAAAGAAAAGAATTTTTTAAAAAACCTCTACTGTTTGTAAAATATTAATGATCTAAAAAAAAAATAGTTAAGAAAAAAATAAACATTGACAATTGCATGGCTGTAGTGAAAAGGCCAAAGAATACCCTGCTACTTTTGACTCATATGCACACTGTGATACCCAACCCCCAATGTGATATCCAGTCCCCACCTGCTGCTGTTCACACTCTTGTATAGTCCTTCCCACATTGTACCAGGATTGGTCTGTATGAATAATAGCATCCAGCAGAAGTGATGGCATGTCACTTTCCAGGTTAGGGTATGAAAAACTGAGACTTTCATCTTAACCTGACACACTCATTCTCTCCCGTTCTGTCTTTCCCTCTCTCTCTCCCCTTTCTCTTTATCTCTTTCTCTTTCTCTCTTTCAGATCACTTCCTTGGGGGGAGCCAGCTGCCATGCTATGACACTAGGGCAGCCCAAAGAGAGGTCATCAGAGTAAAGCATCCAAATCAGAAATAAAATAAATAAAATTGTCTTTGTTTCCAGATGATATGATTTTATGTAGAGAAAATCCTAAAGACTCCAACAAAAAAGTGTTATAACTAATCAATGAATTCAGTAAAATTACAGGATACAAAATCAACATACAGAAATCAGTTGCATTTCTCTATACTAGCAATGAAACATCTGAAATTAAAAAAAGAATCCCATTCACAACAACATCAAAAATAATAAAATACTTATGAATAAATTTAACCAAGGAGGTGAAAATTCTATACTAAAAACTACAAGGTACTGATGAAAGAAATTGAAACAAAAAAAAGCACAAATAAATGGAAAGATTTCCCATGTTCATAGATTGTAATAATTAATATTGTTTAAATGTCCATATTACCCAAAGCCATCTATAGATACAGTGTAATCCCTATCAAAATTCCAATGGCATTTTTCACAGATACAGATAAAATGCTAAAATTTCTATGTAATCACAAAAGACCCTGAATAGCCAAAGCAAGAAAAAAGCTGGAGGCATCACACTTCCTGATTTCAAACTGTATTACAAAAGTACAGTAATCAAAACAGTATGGTACAGGCATAAAAATAGACATATAGACCAATGGACTAGAATTTAGAGCCCAAAAATAAACTCATGAATATATGATCATTTATGACAAAAAGTATATTTTTGTATATACAATGGGAAAAGGATAGTCTCTTCAAAAAAGGGTACTGGGAAAAAAAAGGGTACTGGGAAAACTGGATAATCACATACAGAAGAATGAAAGCAGACCCCTATCTTACACTGCTCACGAAAATTAACTTGAAATGGATTAAAGACTTAAACATAAAACCTGAAGCCATAAAATCCTAGAAGAAAACATAAGAAAATAGCTCCTTAACAATGGTCTTGGCCACAATTTTTTGGCTATGACCAAAAGCATGGGCAACGAAGCAGAAATAAACAAGTGAGACTACACCAAACAAAAAGGCTTCTGCACAGCAAAATATACAATCAACAAAATGAAAAGGCAACTTATGGAATGGGAGAAAATGTTTGCAAACTATATCTGATAAATATTTGCAAAGCAAATATTTTCAAAGCATATCGGATAAATATTAGGAACTTATACCACTCAATAGGAAAAAAAATCTGATTAAAAATTGGGCAGAGGATCCGAATAGCCATTTTTCCAAAGACATCCAAATGGCAAACACGTACATGAAAAAATGCTTAACATAACTAATCATCAGGGAAATGCAAATTAAAACCACAATAAAATATCTCCTTACACCTGCTAGGATGGCTGTAATAAAAAAGACAGGAGATAACAACTGTTGGTGAGGATGTGGAGAAAAGGAAACCCTTGTGCACTTTTGGTGGAAATGTAAATTGGTACAGCCACTATGTAAAACAATATGGAGGCTGTTCAAAAATTAAAAATAGAATTCCCATATGATCCAGCAATCCCATTTCTATGTATATGTCCATAGGAAATGAAATCAGGATCTCGACGAAATATCTGCACTCCTATGTTCATTGCAGCATTGTTCACAATAGCCAAGATATGGAAGCAACCTACGTGTCTGTCTATCGATGAATGGCAGAACTCATAGAAACAGGGTAGAATGGTGATTGCCAGAGGCTGGAGAATGGAGGAAATTGGGAACTGTTGATCAAAGGGTACAAACTTCCAGTTATGGAAGTAGTAAGTTCTGGGGATCAAATCTATAGCATGATGATTATAGTTAACAATATTGTATTATATATCTGAAAGCTGCTGAGAGATTAGATTTTTAATGTTCTCACCAAAAAAAGAAATGGTAATTATATGAGGTGATGGAAATGTTAACTGACTCTACTGTGGTAATCATTTTGCAACATATAAGTGCATCAAATCATCATGTTGTACACCTTAAACTTCCATAATGTTGTTTTATGCCAATTACATCTTAACAAAGCTGTAAAAAAATAAATTAAAATTTAAAAATTAATAAATTAAAATTAAAAAAGGAAAAAAAAAAGAATTGTAGTTTCTGTAGAGCCAGGGCTTGGAAGCACATTCTCCCCTTGTTGAATCCTCAGAGTGGTCTGACAGCAGCTCAGTCTAATAGCTTGACTTCATGATCAAGCCAGAACCACCCAGCTCAGACTTGCCCATATCCTGCTTCACAGAAGTTGTGAAATAATCAATGATTGTTGTTTCAAGCTGTTTTTAGGTTGTTTTAGGTTTTGGAGTTCTTCGCTACACAGCAATAGATAACTAATATACACACATACATCTAGGACTCATTCAAATTTTTATTGAACACCTACGTTTTCAATGAATCTGGCCTGACCTTTTCACATGAACTTGTACGCCATCTTCCTCAGGAGTTTACTTGGTCTTCACATCTATTTGGTGTTTGCATGCATTTTAGATACACACATTTCACTAGTATAAGAATTCAGAGAGATTTAAAGACCATGGGACATATTATGGAGACTTTTTACTAATACTGATACCTGAGAGAAGATTATAGGCCTTAAAAAGCATAGTAATCATTTTGTAGTATGTAAGTGATGGCTATAAACCTCAGTAGAGATCAAAATGAACAGTGATTTTTGTGTGTGTGGTTTTTTTATCCCCAATTAAGTAATTGAAAAAATTCATCACTTCTGTAATTTTTCAAGTCTACCATCTTGCCAAAGAACAGATAAAATATTCATAGACTCTTATTTTTCGTTTCATTTTCTTGTTTGCCATAAAGGGACTTGCCTACTAATGCTATGTAGATGAATGAGACACAAAGAGAAAAGAGATGCATATAGGTGATTGTATGAGATGTCGTTGCCAAGGTAATTGTTGCTATGTTATCTAGACTCTTTTGATAAAATTGTCTAGTGAGATTTGTATTTAATGTTTAAAACTTTAAAATACAGATAAAAAATACCTCCCCCTAAGGTGTGGGAGATATGGTAAAGAAAATGAAGGAATAGGGAAGTAGGGCAAGGTTCATTTCCTGACAAAAATACAAAATCCCCTGTATCCTGTCACTTCGAAAGCCCTCCGGTTCTAGGCTAATGTTAGTGGCAAAGGGCAGAGAAACAGATGAGTGAGTTTGGTCATTTTGGGCGCTTGTCAAAAAATCTAAATATTTTCTCCAAATGTTTTACGTTCAATAATACCCAACCACAATGTGCCAAGCCTGTTTTCCCTTAATTTTCAAACCCATGTGTATTCCAAGGGAAATGCAATCCATGTGTCCCTGATTTTCTCACACTTAAATCATTATAAAATGTTCAATTTTTAAAAAGGTTGTCCAAGATATCTTTTGTGTCATCCCTATGATCCTCCTTCGGGATTCTTTTAAGAATATGGCATTTTGAAGAGCCCATAGAGACAAAAGCCCTGTATAGTTAGTTAATCAGAACTCAGAACTTAAAAGCTCTGCATAGATTTTTATCTGTATGCAGAAAAGCATGACTTTGTTCAATTATTAAGAATGAAAGAATGAGTAGAATTTTTATAGTAAATTTGTTAAATTGACCTACCCTTTAGATCTCTATACTCAGATCTCGCTAACTTGGACTCTCTTCTTCAGGTACCTTCTTCAGACTACTCAAATAAGATATCTCAAACAGTGAATGTAAGATAAAACTTTCTTGAGTATATAGGAGAATGTGAAAGATGTGTGAGCAAATCAGATACTAGATGGATTAAGTTCATATGTCCTCAGAAAATGTCCTCTGATATGGTAAAAGATAAGCACTTATTTCATATGACAGTTTAACCACCATACAGATATGGCAAACTAAAGATTCTAAGGCATATTGAATTAGAGAAGATAAATCTACTGGGTTTCAGGGTGTGGACTTGGTGCCGCTAAATCAGGACAGTCCTAAGTTAATGAGAAATGGATGTAGCCCTTATTCTGCCATTCGTCTCTTCTTTTATTGCAGGCTTTCTCTCAGGGGTGGGGTTGGACTACAGAAAAAGGGAAAGAAGATAGGTTCACAGGTGAGTCTGCATCTTGAAAATGAATACTTATAAGGATTTAGAAGAAAAGTTTTGCATTCCTTGTTCCAAATGGAGAATAACAAAGCAATAAAGCAAAACCCTGTTGACTACATCTGTAATGTAAGGGAAAAAGAAAAAAAAAAAGAGCTTGAAAGCTATTACCTTAAAGCCATCCGGAAAGGAAGTTATCTCCCCCAAAGTGAGAGTAGACAAAGTCAGCCTGATATTTGAGGAGTAAGCACAGAAAGAAAAGAAAAGAAAAAAAAAGGAAGGGACAATGTGCTTCATCAGTGCTTATTTGCTCTAGTTTGTCATTTCACACTCCCAACAAACCACAAATGTGTTCCATCAGTTTAATCTCATGTTATGGTAGCTTCACCTACATAGGGTAGCACCTCTATCTTTCTTTCCTTTCCTTGGTGCATTAGGAGGCAGTGCATGGTTTGCAAACATGTTTTGGAGACCTTCCAACACCTCAGTACGACCCAACCGATGGCTGGCGGAGGGAGAAGCAGTGAGAGGAGCAGCTGCACAGATTGGCAACCATCTGGACCAAGTCAGCTGGATGCTGGAGTCTGATACAAAGAGGAAGCGACAGAGATATCCAGGACGCCCTGTCATACACCTAGTTTCTGACCCAGACTGTGACACTGAATTTATTTCACTCAGAAAAAGAAGGTCTTGATTTGTTCTCAATTACGTTTATCTTTATAGGAAAAGCCTCAGATAACCAGTTGCTTCTTTGGAGGAACCCACAAGTATGAATTATAAAAGTTAGGCAAATTATCTGTGATAAAACAGGAGAGTACTGCATTTATTAGGATTGTTTAACATTGCTGGATGTGGTCCAGCTAAGGTTCAGCCAAATGTTCAGCATAGTCAAGGTAGAACCTGAAAGAAAAGGATATTTCATTTGAACTTCACTCTCATTTTGCACTTGAGGCTAAAGAAACTCAAATTCTATGGGTAGAAAATTGATTTTAACAGGGCAAAATGTGTTTCCTTTAAAACATAAAAAAGAGAAGCAACAAAGGCAGCATGATTATTTGTACTAGCATCCTTTTTTGGTTTTTGTAACACTGATGACTCGTCCTTCTCCTTGTAAGTCCTGGCACCAGGGACAGACACAATGTTCTTAAACTGGCCTTGTTTGTCTTCTCAAGCTCTTTCTTCTCACAGCGTCCCCAATATTATTGCCTCTCCCCATTCTACAGAGATGCGTGCTGATTGACAGGAACTATCTCAACAGACTCAGTGGTGGACACCTGCTATTGATTCCTTGAGAAACTCGTTTTGTGTTTTTTTTTTTAATTTTTATAGTTCGGGGTATTATACCAGATCTACCTTTCTAGCACCATGATTTTCTCTCCAGTTTTATGATTATCCCTGATCCCTGACTGACACAGCATGCTTATGTATGTCTAATAGTTTAATGGCCTGGACTCATTGGAGTGCAGTCAGAAAGCAGGTTTATGCTTCTCTGCTACTGTCTTTAATTGTTCTCTGCAGAAGCAGTTCAGCTGAAGAAGGCAATACAGAGTATTGTTCCCACAATTAATTATAATTAATGTAAAGTATAGTTATTAATATACATTAAACTAATATAGATATTTGAACTAATATAAATATTAGAACAGTATTTGGAAGATAGCATAAAAAGTACTATATAATGTTAGCATTTATTACTGCAATTATTTCAAGTAGATCCTATCATTTTTCTAGCTACTTGAAGATGAAAAAGACCCTCGTTTTCTGATCTTTAAAGTCCAATAAAAACTCCCGTCTCTCATCCGATTCAAAGTTTATTTTTTCTATAATATAGAACTGATCTGGACTTTTGCAAAACAGCAATGGGGAAACCAGACATAGTCGTATGCCTTTTAATGTTTTTCTAACTTCCTCTTCAGTCTTCTTTCCCTATTCAATATCTTCCTCCTAGATCCTCCAGAGTCAAAGTGGGGAGGAGGAATTAGAGATAAAGGGGGAAAGGCCATTTCCCTTATCTGGCAATGTCTGAAGTTTTTTCGTGGCGGTAAAATGCCCTCTGTCAGAGCAGACATTCAACTGCTGCCTTTTTCAATTGTCTGGCGCTTCCCCGGAACTCTTTAAACTGGTCTAGCCCACACCAGCGACTCCTACACTACACTGGACCATCATACATCAAATTTGCCCTGAACAGTCATGGTATATGTCTATTGTCCCAGCACAATTACTAATAGCACCCCCTTTTACTCTGAAAACTGCCCTGGTTTGGAAAATAAATTATATAATCTCCCTAACAGTGTACAATTGCTCAATTTCAGCAACATACCCTCCAGCTGACCTCTTCCACTGAATGGTTGCACTCTCCGCCAGAATCCCCTTGGACTCTACCACTTCATCCATCTGTTCGGCAAGTTTATACGAGACAAGATGGTGTGGCAGACTGCTCAAAAGATTTTTAGAAGCCAAGCCTAGAACTGGCATAAATCATTTCCACCCACATACTATTGTCCATAACATGTCTAGTCACATAACTTATGATTTCAATTTCTAAATATAAGGCTAACTAAAAAATCTAGTTTTCTTGTGTACCCAAGAAGACAAAAACAAACTGGCATCGTGCCAGCCTCTGCCACAGCCACCAAATATCCATTTTGATTTTCCTCCCACACATAGACCACGTCTACCCTGTCCCCAGAAGGACAATCCAAAATCTTCTCTGGTCATAGTGTCTAAGATTTCAGGTGATGCTCAATCCCCTACATCAGGTTTATAAATGACTCCTTATTGTTTGATGTCCAATTCACTAAAATGATGTGTTTCCTACTCCCTTCTTCCCCACGTATACTCAATATTCAACATATTCAATGGTGGGACCAGGGACAGGCTAACATCAATAAACATCCCATTCAGAAAGAGGAGGAATGGGAAACATATGATTGTCACTGGGCAGACATTGTGCTGCCCCGCTGTTCTGGCATGGGGAGAATTCTTCATTTAATCCTGATTCTGGTCTCCATGAGGAACTCCCTCACCCACAGTTCTTCTGGGCCCTTAGCCCTGGCCCTTGGGCAGATACCCATCTAAAATGGGTAATGAGGAGCATGACCCCCACACCCCCACCGGGAAGTCTCTTAAATTGTTTAAGCTACATTCCATTCATGAAAATTTTGGTTCCAATGTATGTATTGTCATAATTCGTCAAAGGCTTTCTAACCAAGTGCTGTTGCTGTTGTTGTTGTTGTTGCTGCTGTTGTTGTTGCTGCTGCTGCTGTTTGGAGGAAACCAGTTCCCTCAAATACTCAGTAAATTTCTCATCACTTTGGTTCCAGTCAGTTCCATGTTCTGTATACCAGTAACCACACCCAAAATTATTTCCTAGACACAGTAAGATGTGGCACTTAAAAAGATTTTGAAGACAAAAAATCCCAGTAAAATTTCTTTGTTGAATGAAGTAACTCAGGGGAAAGATCAAACTAAGGGTGTGGTCCTCCGATTCAAGCCAGTTAACTTCAAGGTAGCCAACATTAAGCTGAGAGAAGCAGAGAGGCACGGAGACAAGAAAGCAAATAAGGCCAACATGAGATTTAATTAACTCAAGCTGCTTTAACAAATATATTTTTCACCTAAAATAGCCTCCTTTCCTTTCTTCAGACTTGTTTTGTGGGAACACCCATCTCATCCACACCCTTACCAAATATACAAGTTAGGTTTTCTGTTTTTTTCTCACATGGCAAAATTTATTAAATACATAGCTGCTGTTCTTAGTTTAAGCTATTCAAGTTGAGGTATGTCAAGAGTAGTACTTCAGTGAGTCTTTTGCTTTGTGCTATCATGGTTGAAAGTTGGTTACAGAGATCTTAGAATAACATCTGTACTCATGGAAGGAATGGGCAAAACGGTGTGGCATCAGTAATATGTCTCTTTTATCAGGAAATCATTCAATATTCACACCCAGTATTTACCACTCTTCCTGTGTTCTACAGTTTGAGTCAGGCGATATTGTTAAATGTCTAAGTTTAAATAAATAAAATGCATCTATTAATTAAAATATCAGAATTAGAGTAAGAAATGCATAGTATTTAATATTTAACCAAATCTTATAACTGTTGAAAATTGGAAAATGGGGAATGTTAAACAAATTGCCTTATGTAGCGATATGGAGTAATGGAAATAACTTGTAATGTAGAAAACTTGGACCAACTAATTTCTTTTTTATCCTGTATGAGTTCTTGAAATGGACTGAAAATTGTTTTAAATACCCAAAATAAAACCACTTATAATGACTTTGATAAACAATACTGATTTTGTTCAGTCGGCCATGGGTAAGACAAATGTGAGTGATTTAATCATTGATTATATAAGGAAAGCAAGGAAAGGAGTGAGGGGTGAGGGAAAATGGAAGATAGTTTTATGGATAACTCCCTATGGTTAACCAGATTCAAACCAAATTAAAACAGGATTCATGAAATTAGCATTTATGGAGGGAAATTATGTGCAACTATATCAATTGTTCCGGAATAGCTTGACTGTAATTTTTGTGGATTTGAATTTACAGTTGCCTGGTGGAGGAGAAAATGCCAACCACAAAAAGGGTAAAGCATAGGGAGTGCCAGACCCTATTCTAGGTACTATTATTTTAATTAATATGGTCATTATACTTCATTTAAACTTAGACATTTAACGACATCACCCAACTCAAATTTTGCAGAACACTGGCAGAAGAGGAATTATAGGGAATTCAAACATTAAGCCAAGAAAGTATAATAAAAGTACTATTGTAGCACAAATGAGGGAATATGTTTTTATTTGAAGGATAGTTGTGGGAGCTCTCAAATGGTTTCAAATGGCCATTTAAACCTACTGAGATAAGTTTTAAAGGATGACCTGGGTCGATCAGGCAGATATGGTAGAGAAGGGGATTCCGTGTAGTTGGAACAACAGTATATGTGGAGGCAGGGACCAATGAAAAAGGCTGAAGTTTTCGGAAACTATAAGCAAAAAGATTTGCGAGATGGTGAATAGCAGCAGCTAGAGTTAGAGCCTGAAAAGAGATGGTTAAGGTTACAAATTACTTTGGGTGATTTGTAAACTACCATCAAGTGTTTGTTCTCTAACCAATGGGCAACAAAGATTGATGAGGGATTTTTAGGCAGATGAGCAGCTTTTCTAAAAGTAATTCTGACAAAGCTATAGAAGATATCTAGGAGAAAGTGAGACTGAATGCAAGGAGACCATTTTCTTGCTATTTTGTGGTCAAGAGAAAGTGAAAGCCTGAACCAAATTAGTGGTAGTGGGAATAGAGAAGAGGAAAGAGCCTCAAGACATATTCAGGAGGTTGGAAAAATCCAACTTAAATAAAAACTAAAAATGAATATAAGAGTCAAGGAAGACCCAGTGCTCTGACTTTGTTGACTGATAGATGATGGTGCCATTGATTGAGGTATGGAATATTGAAAGGAACCAGGCTTGAAGGGGGCAAATAACAGATCCTTCTGGAACAAGTTAAGGTGGCTATACTGCATGCCAGTAGAAATGTCTCTTAGATATTTGGAAATGAGCACCCAGAGCTCAAGAAATAGATGTGGTAAGAGCAAAAGATTCAGCATCCAGCACTGTGATGGAACCCAGGGAAGAAAATGAGACCTTTCTCGGAGGCTAGATAAGAGCAGAGATCAAAGAAGTAGATGAAAAGTTTTTAGGACATTAGATAAGAGCTGGTATTTTGATGCTTTTGTTGCCAAGTAATTGCTTACCTGGGTCCCTTGCCTGTCTCCATTCTCCTTTTGCTATCTGCCTACTTGTCCTCACATGGCACCTACACCTTTCCGTCTACACCACATAACAGACAGGAAGGGGAGAATAACTGAATCAGTCCCCATGGGAACACTTAGCTGCTCTGATAAAGGATTTAATGAGAGAGAAAACTGAAGCTTTTGATTAAAATCATGCATAGCAGTTAACTGCAGGACTCAATTATACTTACATGGATAATGGAGACTTGCTTATATGAAAAACATTTAAAAGATTCACTAAAATCATACAAAGATATTTAAATTCCTAACTTCCAGAATGGAAGAATGAATTATTTTTCCATTTTCATAATATACTGCATGATCATTGGAGGTTGAAGCAACCCAGATACCAATTCCTTTCAGCCAAGAAATGCAAAGTACGAGATAAACTTCACAGTATCTGTCAAGCCTCAAAGAACACATTGGCCATCAATGAAAGACCAAGTCTCTTACTCAAACTCCTGAGTTACACACCACACTTCCCCACAGACTGTGAATCTCTTCTATCCCCAGTATCTAGCATACTGCAGTGCATGTGCTATGTTTAAAAAATTGCTTTTTCTTCTCTCTCAGGAAAAGACCACTCTGTGGTGAAGTACAGATGTCCCCACCTTCCTTGCCATTCCTCTCATCTATCTATTTCTCCTCCTATTGAATCTAGTTGGCTCTATGAACTGCACTGACTAATAGGATGTGGCAGAGTGAATCTATGCTTTAAGGTATCGCAATCTGTGCTTTGTCTGCTTGGATTGCTCTCTCTTGGAAGCCAGCCTTTACATAAGAAGTCCAGCTTCTCAGAGAGAGAGAGAGGAGGCCACATGATGAGATGCCGGAAGCTAGCTTGGATGCCCCAGTCCCACCCCATCCAAGATTCCAGCGGAGGAACCATCCAACTGAGCCTCAGCCAACTGACAGAATGGTGAGGAATAATAAATTGTTGTTTGAAGCCACTAAATTTTAGAGTGGTCTGTAATAAAATAATAGATAAGTAAGGTAACTTTTAATTTAAACACTGAGTTAAAAATAAAACGTTTCACAAAAGAGCAATAAGCATAATTGCATTGCCGGTCACTTACTTGCATGTTGGTTTATACTTTGATATTATTTTCTTCTTTAATGGAAGTATTGGTATTTAACAAGTCACCCATTCTATAAAAAAATCATGAAGTGCTACAGCACATTACGTACTCTTCTAGATGTCTGGGTACCCCACTTTGAGCAAGACAAGAGAGGTCCCTGCCCTTATGATGCAGCTTACATTCTAGTGAATGGCAGGAAAATCAAACAATAAATAAGAATTTTAGGTTGTAAAAAATAAAGCAGGGTCATGTCTAAGAGAATGAGTGGGGTGAGGGTTGAAAATGGTTGTCTGAGAATAGATCTGAACTAAGATCAGAATAACAAGTAACCAGCTATGAGAAGATCTGAAGAAGAAAAGGAAGAGAGGAAAGCTGTTCAAGCAGAGGAAACTGCAAGTGACAATGCACTGGACAGGAATGCATTAGGCTTATAAGCACTAGACAAGAATGCATCAGGCTTATTGGAGGAATAGAAAAGTCAGTGTGGCCAGAGTAGAATGAGCAAGAAAGAGAGTGGTATAAGATGATCAGAACAGCCGGCAGAGGCCAGAGAAATCATACGGGGGCTGTGTGGGCCACAGAAGGCAGTTTGGGCTTTATTCTATTTTCCCCCCCACTTTTTAAAATTTATTGTTTATTTATTTATTTACTTATTTATTTATTTTTAAGGAGGGTGCTGCTTACAGTGGTCCGTGTGAAGATCAAACCAGCAACGTTGGTGTTATCAGCACCATGCTCTAACCAACCAAGCTAACCGGCCACCTTCTAGGCTTCAATCTATGTGAAACAGAAGACAGTGAACATAACTATATCCGTCTTTAACTAGCTTAAAGAGTGGACCTTTAAAAAACCTTTTCAACTAAATTGCTAAAGACCTATTTCAAGGATTATCTCAATTCACTTGAAAGAAAGGTTACACTGATGCCAACTAAACACCTTATGAAGGAGACCTGGAACACATACAGAACTTAGCTCCTCTAACCACTGCAGCCATTGTAGCAACAGCTGAGCAAACAGAATGCTAAGTTAAGTAAAAACAACCCCAAGATACTAAAGAAGAAGCCATGTCTGCCAATTCCATGTTATGCATGATAAAAGCAACTTACATTTCAGTATGTCGGAGCCTGTAAAGAACCCACAATATCTCACTTGATCCTTACAATCATCCAATGAGAAAGGCTAAGAAGGTAATAGCCCCTCTTAGAAATGGGAATCAAGATTGAAGGAGGCTGGACTACTCTGTCCCAGCCACACAACCCAGGATACAATGCAGCTCTTCCAGGTGGTTCCTCTCATTAAATCACACCACCTAACCAGATCCTAAGTAAAGTGCTCCCAAAATAAGTGGAAAATTACAAGACACATGGGAAATGGTTTAGGAACTCATCAGAGACAACACATTGAAAAGCAGCTTTTCATTCATCTGCAGAGGGCACCACACAGGGTTGCGGTGTTTGGTCATTCAAGAATGACATGCCCAACAGAATAGGAAGTGGTAAAACTTGCCCACCTAACTTTATGAGGTCCATGACCTCAAAAAACAAGAAAAAAAATGAATTCCATGCCACTTTGGTAGCAACAACTTGCAAGTTAGAACTGCAACTTAAATTTCAAAAGCAGTCTCTTACCCAGAAAAAGCTTTTATGGGTTGTCTTGCAATTCTTACAAAACTCGGGAAACAACTGTTGAGAAAGGCTGCTTATAATAACTATCTCTCTTGTTCTTGTGCCCTCTTCATTTTATTCACATTTTCCTCAAACAGAATAGAACTATATGCGTAATAAGCCTGAAGTTATCAAAATAATGGATCGGTAGCTAGTAAGTCCACTAAGTTTATTAACTAAATATTATATAAAAAGAAATACCAGAAAACGCACAGTGAATAACTTCAAAGAATCAGAAGAGCCTTTATAATGGATTTTAGTGACTCCTTTCCTAGAGTGCTCTTGGATGATTTCTAAAGCAATTCCTAGACCAGTGTTTGTCCCTCAAGGAATGCTTAATTAGTAGCTTAATCTTGGCAATGAGGTGCTTTGAAATGCTGAGGGTACAAACATTCCATGTACCAAAATATGTTTAATTAACTATTTAACAATAATGTATGCTGTGAGGGAATTTATATTACATATTGGTAGAAGTTTATTACATATTTTAAAAGCACTAAATCTTAAAATATTTTTTGTATTCTACAACAGAGTATTTGATTCATAACCTGACAACCCAATGTAAAAATTGCAGTCTATGGATCACTGGGTCACTTTCATAATATATTCTTCAAAGCCGAGGGACTCAAAGCTGCAAAATGTATTTGGGTTTCCATATAACAAACTTTGCTTCCCTAGTAGATTTAATCAGTCTCTGTAGAATTCATGAAATGATACGGTCCTCAAATTTTTAAATTATATCCAGAAAGAGCATTATGCTTGTATTATCCCTGTGGACTACTTGCTTTTGACATGATTCAACTTGTTTTGTTTTCTAGTGTTGAAAGGGGTGGAAAAATTTATCCATTTAATGAACATTTCTGAAAAATATTAACACACAACAAGTGAAAAGGGACATGCTTTTAAAAGTTTAGAATTTAGAAGAAATGAAGACAGCTGTTGAGGAAACAAAAAAAAATGAATCTACCAAAAAAAAAAAATGAACACAGTTTTGTTTTCAAGCTTAGTTCCAAAGACCATTAATGTTTTCAATCTAAGTGAGCAATAAAGACCACTTTGGAAATATCTGTCCAGTAATAGCACTGATTTGAAAAATTAAGAAAATAAGTTCCTATAAAAGGGAATATAAAGACTAAACAAACACAATAATAATTATCATCAACACCTAGAAATCTAATGTGTAAGGTACCATATGCACACAGCACACAAACAACCAGCAGATCACCAGCAGTAACCACAGCTAAGAGACCTGGCAGGATAGAAAAAAGATCTCTGAGTTCAATACATCTGAGTTCTCCCAGGTCTATCACTAAGTAACAGAAAGACTGGGGTCTCTATCTCTCAACTTCAAAATGGAGGAGACAGCACTGGGGGAGTCCTGTCATGCTTTATAACTCATTCTATAATATCATGAGACAACCACACAAAAGAAGTAATTATAAGGATAAAACAACGATACACCGATTACCACAGGTAATAACTTGGAGAACTTTTGAGTTGAAAGTTAGCAAATTCTCTAGCAATACCGTACCCACCCCACCATTATGCCTCAACCCATACTAATTCTTGGGGAATTGTTAGCATGTGAGTCTCTATTTCTTTCTAACCATTACTATTTTGTCATCAGAAAATTTGTTCCACATCACAAGAGAATCAAAAAGTATGCTGTACCACCACCCAGTTGAGATGTAGCAAAGAAGACTCTCACATCAGCAGGTAGGTGCTGTCACTTTCCGCACTCTCTCTCTCAACAATTCTGCACAGAAAATATTATCACCCTGGGATGCAGACGAAGAAGTGAAAGCTCAGAAATTTACTCTGCTCATGAGCTGAGATTTAAGCCCAGCTCTAAAGATGGTACATTTTCCCCATACCATCATTTAATGCCATCACAAGAACTAGGAAAATATTGATTAATGGAAAATACAGTTTATGCTCCATGTACATAAATCACTGCATCTACAAAAACATTTAAGAAAATCTAATTTCAAAATTTTTCAATTCATAGTCACCTGCTTATGGTTCATCTGCTTTTGCTCCCCAACAAATGAAATTATCTGTGTATCAATCTATTCCACAGGACTGGAAGATTATCAAAAATAGGAGTTGTGTATGATTCATTTACATATTTCCCACCTCCATAGCACTCTGCCTGCCAAATATTAGTGTTTAATAAATGTATACCTAATTTGAAAAATTTAAGATAAATTTATCGGATAAAACAGTAATATTGAGAATATTCTAACCATAATACCAGTTGTTTCACATATTTTCTTTTTTTCTCTCGCTGTTTTTTATTAATTTGTGAACTAGGGAAAAGCACCTTTGTTAATTTTTAGTGATAAACCATGATGAGTGGGCCATCAGCATCCTCTGTGAGCACAGGTTGAGAAAGACCAGTCAAAGATAAAAATACAATCTGGGTTGACATTCTTCCTCAAGATTCAGTGAGTGAGTCCTGCCTCTGGGAAAATCAGAGTTAAGGTATGTCAATCTCTTTTTGTTGTTTGTTTGTTTGTTTGTTTTGTTTTGTTTTTACACATCATGGTGTGAGCAACTCAAACAGATCTCCAGAAATGGCTTTTCCTATTTTCCCTTCTTCCCCATTCTCTTCCTCACCCCCACCTCAAGACAGGAGGAAATTAGGTCTCTGGCTGATTAGCCAATCTCGTGTCCACTGAGACACATCAGGAATTCTCAATGGGGTAACGGTAGTGAATCTGGCTGATGATAGCTGGGCTAAGGAGTTAGTGACCTACCTGCTGATGAGCTCATCCCCAAAGCCATTCATGACTCTAGCAGATGTTCAGACTGAACAGAGTTGTATCCTTCTTCTTCAGTCTCCTAAGCCAACCATGAGCCAATGGAAATCTGCTAAGCAATGTGACACACACAGCTAGAACACAGAGAACAAGAAGAAAGACATCCAGAGGACTGGCTGCTGTACTACTTCCTCACACCCAAAATCATACTACTATAACTGCAAATGACTTTGCTATGAAGATATAATACACAACTGTGTGATCTGTCTGCTAAAAGAAGGATGAAGAAAGAGAGGAAGATTTGTACTGAGATCAAAA